>NW_027667553.1:0-129000 GCF_963924665.1 Micromys minutus
GCAAAAATGCAGAAATTTCTCTCATTTTTGGTCTAATAGGCAGAAATTTCTTATATTTTGAGGCAAAAGGTTAGAAATTTAACTTATTTTAGTATAAAATTGCAGAAACTTCCCTTATTTTGTAGCAAAAATGCAGAAATTCCCATTATTTTGCGGTAAAAAGGAAGAAATTTCCCTTATTTTGGAACAAAATTGCAGAAATTTCCTATATTTTGGGGCAAAAATGCAGTAATGCTTCTAATTTTAGGGCAAATATAAGAAATTTCACAAATTTGGGGGCAAAATTCAGAAATTTCACTAATTTTGGGGCAAAAAGACAGAAATTCTTATTATATTGGGGCAAAAATGCAGAAATTCTTTCTATTTGGGGGCAAAAAGGCAGAAATTCTACTCATTTTGGGGCAAAAAGGCAGAAATTTCCCTTATTTTTGGGCAAAATTGCAGAAATTTCCTTTATCATGGGACAAAAATCCAGAAATTCCCCCCATTTTAGGTCAAAAAGGCAGAAGTTCTGCTAATTTGATCGCCAATTGCAGATATTAAACTTATTTAAGGGAAAAAGACTGAAATTCCCCTTATTTTGTGCCAAACAAGCAGAAATTCTTCTTATTTTATGGCAAAAAGGCAGAAATTCCAATTAATTTTGGGGACAAATGAAGAAATTTAACATATTTTGGGGCAAAAACACAGTAATGCCCCTAATTCTGCGGCAAAAAATGCAGAAATTCCCCTAATTTTGGGGCAAAAGGCAGAAATTTCCCTTATTTTTGAGCAAAATTGCAGAAATTTCCCTTATCATGGGACAAAAATCCAGAAATTTCCCTTATTTCAGGTCAAAAAGGAAGAAATTCCGCTAATTTGGGGGCAAATTCCAGAAATTACCCTAATTATAGGGAAAAAGCCTGAAATTCCCCTTTTTTTGGGCAAAAATGCAGAAATTTCCCTTAATTTGGGGCAAAAATGCAGATTTTTCCCATTATTTGGGGCCAAAAAGGCAGAAATTTCCCTTATTTTGTTGCAAAAGTATAGAAATTTAACATATTTTAGGATAATATTGCAGAATTTTCCCTTATTTTGTGGCAAAAATGAAGAAATTCCCATTATTTTGCGGTAAAAACGCAGAAATTCCCATTATTTTGGAACAAAATTGAAATAACATTCCATATTTGAGGCAAAAATGCAGTAATGCTTCTAATTTTAGGGCAAAATTCAGAAATTCCATTAATTTTGGTGCAAAAAGGCAGAAATTCCACTTATTTTGTGGCAAAAATTCAGAAATTTCCCTTTTTTGGGTCAAAAAAGCAGAAATTTCCTTTATTTTGAGGCAAATTGCAGAAATTTCCCTTATTTTGGGGCAAAAATACTGTAATGCTTCTAATTTTGGGGTAAAAATGAGAAATTCCATTAATTTTGGGGCAAAAAGGAAGAAATTCCCCTTATTGTGGGCAACATTGCAGAAATTTCCCTTTTTGGGACAAAATTCCAGAAATTTCCATTATTTTTGGGCAAAATTGCAGAAATTTCCCTTATCTTGTAGCCAAAATATAGAAATTCCTTTTATTTCAGGTCAAAAAGGCAGAAATTACGCTTTCTTGAGGGCAAATTTTAGAAATTACCCTTATTTTAGAGAAAAAGCCTGAAATTCCTCTTATTTTGTGCCAAAAAAGCAGAAATTTTTTTTATTTTAGAGCAAAAAGGCTGAAATTCCACATAATTTTGGGCAAAAATGCAGAAATTCCACTTAATTTTGAGCAAAAATGCAGAAATTTTCATTAATTTGTGGAAAAATGCAGAAATTTCCCTTATTTTTGGCCAAATAGGCAGAAATTTCTTTTATTTTGAGGCAAAAGCTTAGAAATTTAACTTATTTTAGGATAAAATTGCAGAAACTTCCATTATTTTGTAGCAAAAATGCAGAAATTCCCATTATTTTGGGGTAAAAAGAAACTAATTTCCTTTATTTTGTAACAAAATTGCAGAAATTTCCCATAATTTGGTGCAAAAATGCAGTAATGCTTCTAATTTTGGGGCAAAATTCAGAAATTTCACTAATTTTGGGGCAAAATTCAGAAATTTCACTAATTTTGGTGCAAAAATGCAGAAATTTCCCTTATTTTGTGGTAAAACACAGTGATGCCCCTAATTTTGGAGCAAAAAGGCTGAAATTCCCCTTATTTTGAAGCAAAAATGCAGAAATTTTTCTTATTTTAGGGCAAAAAGACAGAATTTCTCCTTATTTTAGGCCAAAAATACAGAAATTGCCCTTATATTAGGCCAAAAATACTAAATTCCCCTTATTTTAGGCAAAAAGGCAGAAATTCCCTTTATTTTAGGGAAAAAAGGCAGAAATTCCCGTTAATTTTGGGCAGAAATGCAGAATTTTTCCTTAATTCGTGGCAAAAATGCAGAAATTTCTCTCATTTTTGGCCAAATAGGCAGAAATTTCTTATATTTTGAGGCAAAAGGTTAGAAATTTAACTTATTTTAGTATAAAATTGCAAAAACTTCCCTTATTTTGTAGCAAAAATGCAGAAATTCCCATTATTTGGGGGTAAAAAGGAAGAAATTTCCCTTATTTTGGAACAAAATTGCAGAAATTACCTATATTTTGGGGCAAAAATGCAGTAATGCTTCTAATTTTAGGGCAAATATAAGAAATTTCACAAATTTGGGGGCAAAATTCAGAAATTTCACTAATTTTGGGGCAAAAAGACAGAAATTCTTATTATATTGGGGCAAAAATGCAGAAATTCTTTCTATTTGGGGGCAAAAAGGCAGAAATTCTCCTCATTTTGGGGCAAAAAGGCAGAAATTTCCCTTATTTTTGGGCAAAATTGCAGAAATTTCCTTTATCATGGGACAAAAATCCAGAAATTCCCCCCATTTTAGGTCAAAAAGGCAGAAGTTCTGCTAATTTGATCGCCAATTGCAGATATTAAACTTATTTAAGGGAAAAAGACTGAAATTCCCCTTATTTTGTGCCAAACAAGCAGAAATTCTTCTTATTTTATGGCAAAAAGGCAGAAATTTCAATTAATTTTGGGGAAAAATGCAGAAATTTAACGTATTTTGGGGCAAAAACACAGTAATGCCCCTAATTCTGCGGCAAAAATGCAGAAATTCCCCTAATTTTGGGGCAAAAGGCAGAAATTTCCCTTATTTTTGGGCAAAATTGCAGAAATTTCCCTTATCATGGGACAAAAATCCAGAAATTTCCCTTATTTCAGGTCAAAAAGGAAGAAATTCCGCTAATTTGGGGGCAAATTCCAGAAATTACCCTAATTATAGGGAAAAAGCCTGAAATTCCCCTTTTTTGGGCAAAAATGCAGAAATTTCCCTTAATTTGGGGCAAAAATGCAGATTTTTCCCATTATGTGGGGCCAAAAAGGCAGAAATTTCCCTTATTTTGTTGCAAAAGTATAGAAATTTAACATATTTTAGGATAATATTGCAGAATTTTCCCTTATTTTGTGGCAAAAATGAAGAAATTCCCATTATTTTGTGGTAAAAACACAGAAATTCCCATTATTTTGGAACAAAATTGAAATAACATTCCATATTTGAGGCAAAAATGCAGTAATGCTTCTAATTTTGGGGCAAAATTCAGAAATTCCACTAATTTTGGTGCAAAAAGGCAGAAATTCCACTTATTTTGCGGCAAAAATTCAGAAATTTCCCTTTTTTGGGTCAAAAAAGCAGAAATTTCCTTTATTTTGAGGCAAATTGCAGAAATTTCCCTTATTTTGGGGCAAAAATACTGTAATGCTTCTAATTTTGGGGCAAAAATGAGAAATTCCATTAATTTTGGGGCAAAAAGGAAGAAATTCCCCTTATTGTGGGCAACATTGCAGAAATTTCCCTTTTTGGGACAAAATTCCAGAAATTTCCATTATTTTTGGGCAAAATTGCAGAAATTTCCCTTATCTTGTTGCCAAAATATAGAAATTCCTTTTATTTCAGGTCAAAAACGCAGAAATTACGCTTTCTTGAGGGCAAATTTTAGAAATTACCCTTATTTTAGAGAAAAAGCCTGAAATTCCTCTTATTTTGTGCCAAAAAAGCAGAAATTTTTTTTATTTTAGAGCAAAAAGGCCGAAATTCCACATAATTTTGGGCAAAAATGCAGAAATTCCACTTAATTTTGAGCAAAAATGCAGAAATTTTCCTTAATTTGTGGACAAATGCTGAAGTTTTCCTTATTTTTGGCCAAATAGGCAGAAATTTCTTTTATTTTGAGGCAAAAGCTTAGAAATTTAACTTATTTTAGGATAAAATTGCAGAAACTTCCATTATTTTGTAGCAAAAATGCAGAAATTCCCATTATTTTGGGGTAAAAAGAAACTAATTTCCTTTATTTTGTAACAAAATTGCAGAAATTTCCCATATTTTGGTGCAAACATGCAGTAATGCTTCTAATTTTGGGGCAAAATTCAGAAATTTCACTAATTTTGGGGCAAAATTCAGAAATTTCACAAATTTTGGTTCAAAAACGCAGAAATTTCCTTTATTTTGAGGTAAAACACAGTAATGCCCCTAATTTTGGAGCAAAAATGCCGAAATTCCCCTTATTTTGGAGCAAAAATGCAGAAATTTTTCTTATTTTAGGGCAAAAAGACAGAATTTCTTTTTATTTTAGGCCAAAAATACAGAAATTGCCCTTATATTAGGCCAAAAATACTAAATTCCCCTTATTTTAGGGCAAAAAGGCAGAAATTACCTTTATTTTAGGGAAAAAAGGCAGAAATTCCCGTTAATTTTGGGCAGAAATGCAGAATTTTTCCTTAATTCGTGGCAAAAATGCAGAAATTTCTCTCATTTTTGGCCAAATAGGCAGAAATTTCTTATATTTTGAGGCAAAAGGTTAGAAATTTAACTTATTTTAGTATAAAATTGCAAAAACTTCCCTTATTTTGTAGCAAAAATGCAGAAATTCCCATTATTTGGGGGTAAAAAGGAAGAAATTTCCCTTATTTTGGAACAAAATTGCAGAAATTTCCTATATTTTGGGGCAAAAATGCAGTAATGCTTCTAATTTTAGGGCAAATATAAGAAATTTCACAAATTTGGGGGCAAAATTCAGAAATTTCACTAATTTTGGGGCAAAAAGACAGAAATTCTTATTATATTGGGGCAAAAATGCAGAAATTCTTTCTATTTGGGGGCAAAAAGGCAGAAATTCTCCTCATTTTGGGGCAAAAAGGCAGAAATTTCCCTTATTTTTGGGCAAAATTGCAGAAATTTCCTTTATCATGGGACAAAAATCCAGAAATTCCCCCCATTTTAGGTCAAAAAGGCAGAAGTTCTGCTAATTTGATCGCCAATTGCAGATATTAAACTTATTTAAGGGAAAAAGACTGAAATTCCCCTTATTTTGTGCCAAACAAGCAGAAATTCTTCTTATTTTATGGCAAAAAGGCAGAAATTCCAATTAATTTTGGGGAAAAATGCAGAAATTTAACGTATTTTGGGGCAAAAACACAGTAATGCCCCTAATTCTGCGGCAAAAATGCAGAAATTCCCCTAATTTTGGGGCAAAAGGCAGAAATTTCCCTTATTTTTGGGCAAAATTGCAGAAATTTCCCTTATCATGGGACAAAAATCCAGAAATTTCCCTTATTTCAGGTCAAAAAGGAAGAAATTCCGCTAATTTGGGGGCAAATTCCAGAAATTACCCTAATTATAGGGAAAAAGCCTGAAATTCCCCTTTTTTGGGCAAAAATGCAGAAATTTCCCTTAATTTGGGGCAAAAATGCAGATTTTTCCCATTATGTGGGGCCAAAAAGGCAGAAATTTCCCTTATTTTGTTGCAAAAGTATAGAAATTTAACATATTTTAGGATAATATTGCAGAATTTTCCCTTATTTTGTGGCAAAAATGAAGAAATTCCCATTATTTTGTGGTAAAAACACAGAAATTCCCATTATTTTGGAACAAAATTGAAATAACATTCCATATTTGAGGCAAAAATGCAGTAATGCTTCTAATTTTGGGGCAAAATTCAGAAATTCCACTAATTTTGGTGCAAAAAGGCAGAAATTCCACTTATTTTGCGGCAAAAATTCAGAAATTTCCCTTTTTTGGGTCAAAAAAGCAGAAATTTCCTTTATTTTGAGGCAAATTGCAGAAATTTCCCTTATTTTGGGGCAAAAATACTGTAATGCTTCTAATTTTGGGGCAAAAATGAGAAATTCCATTAATTTTGGGGCAAAAAGGAAGAAATTCCCCTTATTGTGGGCAACATTGCAGAAATTTCCCTTTTTGGGACAAAATTCCAGAAATTTCCATTATTTTTGGGCAAAATTGCAGAAATTTCCCTTATCTTGTTGCCAAAATATAGAAATTCCTTTTATTTCAGGTCAAAAAGGCAGAAATTACGCTTTCTTGAGGGCAAATTTTAGAAATTACCCTTATTTTAGAGAAAAAGCCTGAAATTCCTCTTATTTTGTGCCAAAAAAGCAGAAATTTTTTTTATTTTAGAGCAAAAAGGCCGAAATTCCACATAATTTTGGGCAAAAATGCAGAAATTCCACTTAATTTTGAGCAAAAATGCAGAAATTTTCCTTAATTTGTGGACAAATGCAGAAATTTTCCTTATTTTTGGCCAAATAGGCAGAAATTTCTTTTATTTTGAGGCAAAAGCTTAGAAATTTAACTTATTTTAGGATAAAATTGCAGAAACTTCCATTATTTTGTAGCAAAAATGCAGAAATTCCCATTATTTTGGGGTAAAAAGAAACTAATTTCCTTTATTTTGTAACAAAATTGCAGAAATTTCCCATAATTTGGTGCAAAAATGCAGTAATGCTTCTAATTTTGGGGCAAAATTGAGAAATTTCACTAATTTTGGGGCAAAATTCAGAAATTTCACTAATTTTGGTGCAAAAATGTAGAAATTTCCCTTATTTTGAGGTAAAACACAGTGATGCCCCTAATTTTGGAGCAAAAAGGCTGAAATTCCCCTTATTTTGAAGCAAAAATGCAGAAATTTTTCTTATTTTAGGGCAAAAAAACAGAATTTCTCCTTATTTTAGGCCAAAAATAGAGAAATTGCCATTATATTAGGCCAAAAATACTAAATTCCCCTTATTTTAGGGCAAAAAGGCAGAAATTCCCTTTATTTTAGGGAAAAAAGGCAGAAATTCCCGTTAATTTTGGGCAGAAATGCAGAATTTTTCCTTAATTCGTGGCAAAAATGCAGAAATTTCTCTCATTTTTTGCCAAATAGGCAGAAATTTCTTATATTTTGAGGCAAAAGGTTAGAAATTTAACTTATTTTAGTATAAAATTGCAGAAACTTCCCTTATTTTGTAGCAAAAATGCAGAAATTCCCATTATTTGGGGGTAAAAAGGAAGAAATTGCCCTTATTTTGGAACAATATTGCAGAAATTTTTTATATTTTGGGGAAAAAATGCAGTAATGCTTCTAATTTTAGGGCAAATATCAGAAATTTCACTAATTTTGGGGCAAAATTCAGAAATTTCACTAATTTTGGGGCAAAAAGGCAGAAATTCTTAATATTTTGGGGCAAAAATGCAGAAATTCCTTCTATTTGGGTGCAAAAAGTCAGAAATCTCCTCATTTTGGGGCAAAAAGGCAGAAATTTCCCTTATTTTTGGGCAAAATTGCAGAAATTTCCCTTATCATGGGACAAAAATCCAGAAATTCCCCTCATTTTAGGTCAAAAAGGCAGTAGTTCTGCTAATTTGATCGCCAATTGCAGATATTAAACTTATTTAAGGGAAGAAGACTTAAATTCCCCTTATTTTGTGCCAAAAAAGCAGAAATTCTTCTTATTTTAGGGCAAAAAGGCAGAAATTCCAATTAATTTTGGGGAAAAATGCAGAAATTTAACGTATTTTGGGGCAAAAACACAGTAATGCCCCTAATTTTGCGGCAAAAATGCAGAAATTCCCCTAATTTTGGGGCAAAAGGCAGAAATTTCCCTTATTTTTGGGCAAAATTGCAGAAATTTCCCTTATCATGGGACAAAAATCCAGAAACACAGTTATGCCCCTAACTTTGGAGCAAAAAGGCGGAAATTCCCCTAATTTGGGGGTAAAAATGTAGAAATTCCCATTATTTTTGGGCAAAAATGCTGAAATTCTTCTTATTTTGGAGCAAAAATGCAGAAATTCCGCTTATTTCAGGTCAAAAAGGCAGAAATTCCGCTAATTTGGGGGCAAATTGCAGAAATTAAACTTAATTTAGGGAAAAAGACTTAAATTCCCCTTAATTTGTGCCTTAAAGGCAGAAATTTTTATTTTAGGGCAAAAATACAGAAATTCCACTTAATTTTGAGCAAAAATGCAGAAATTTTCCTTAATTTGTGGAAAAATGCAGAAATTTCCCTTATTTTTGGCCAAATAGGCAGAAATTTCTTTTATTTTGAGGCAAAAGCTTAGAAATTTAACTTATTTTAGGATAAAATTGCAGAAACTTTCCTTATTTATTAGCAAAAATGCAGAAATTTCCATAATTGTGGGGTAAAAAGGAACTAATTTCCCTTATATTGTAACAAAATTGCAGAAATTTCCCATATTTTGGGGCAAAAATGCAGTAATGCTTCTAATTTTGGGGCAAAATTCAGAAATTTCACTAATTTTGGGGCAAAATTTAGAAATTTCACTAATTTTGGGGCAAAAAGGCAGAAATTCCTATTATTTTGGGGCAAAATGCAGAAATTCCTTTTATTTGGGGGCAAAAAGGCAGAAATTCTCCTCATTTTGGGGCAAAAATGCAGAAATTTTCCTTATTTTTATGCAAAATTGCAGATATTTCCCTTATCATGGGAAAAAAATCCAGAAATTCCCCTGATTTTAGGTCAAAAAGGCAGAAATTCCCCTAATTTGGAAGCAAATTGCAGATATTAAACTTATTTAAGGGAAGAAGACTGAAATTCCCCTTATTTTGTGCCAAAAAAGCAGAAATTCTATTTATTTTAGGGCAAAAAGGCAGAAATTCCAATTAATTTTGGGGAAAATTAAGAAATTTCCCTTATTATGGGGCAAAAACAAAGTAATGCCTCTCATTTTGCGGAAAATGCAGAAATTCCCCTAATTTTGGAAAAAAAATTTCAGAAATTCCCTATATCTTGAAGCAAAAATGCAGAAATTTTCCTTAATTCAGGGCAAAAATGCAGAAATTTTCCTTATTTTGAGGCAATAATGCAGAAATTTCTTTTATTTTAGGGCAAAAATACAGAAATTACCCTTATTTAAGGCAAAAAGACTAAATTCCCCTTATTTTAGGGCAAAAAAACAGAAATTCCCCTTATTTTAGGGCAAAAAGTAAGAAATTCTCCCTTTTTGGGAAGCAAAAATGCAAAATTTCCCTTAGTTTGTGGCAAAAATGCAGATTTTTCCCTCATTTGGGGCCAAAAAGTCAAAAATTTCCTTTATTTTTGTGCAAAAGTATAGAAATTTAACTTATTTTAAAATAATATTGCAGAAATTTTCCTTATTTTGTGGCAAAAATGAAGAAATTCCCATTATTTTGCAATAAAAAGGCAGAAATTCCCGTTATTTTGGAACAAAATTGCAGAAATTTCTTATATTTTGGGGCAAAAATGCAGTAATGCTTCTAATTTTGGGGAAAAATTAGGAAATTCCACTAATTTTTGGGCAAAAAGGCAAAAATTCCACTTATTTTGCGGCAAAAATTCAGAAATTTCCATTTTTTGGGTCAAAAAGGCAGAAATTTTCTTTATTTTGAGGCAAATTGCAGAAATTTCCCTTATTTTGGGTCAAACATTCTGTAATGCTTCTAATTTCTGGGCAAAAATCAGAAATTCCATTAATTTTGAGGCAAAAAAGCAGAAATTCCCCTTATTGTGGAACAAAATTGCTGAAATTTATCTTTTTTGGAACAAAATTGCAGAAATTTCTCTTATTTTTGGGCAAAATTGCAGAAATTTCCTTTATCTTGTGGCTAAAATACAGAAATTCCTTTTTTTTCAGGTCAAAAAGGCAGAAATTACGCTTTCTTGGGGGCAAATTTTAGAAATTACCATTATTTTAGAGAAAAACCTGAAATTCATCTTATTTTGTGACAAAAAGGCAGAAATTCTTCTTATTTTAGAGCAAAAAGGCAGAAATTCCACATAATTTTGGGCAAAAATGCAGAAATTACTTTTATTTTGAGGTAAAACACAGTAATGCCCCTAATTTTGGAGCAAAAATGCAGAAATTCCTCTAATTTTGGGGTAAAAAGGCAGATATTCCACTTATTTTGGGGCAAAAAATGCTGAAATTCCCCTTACTTTGGTTCAAAATGCAGAAATTTTTCTTATTTTAGGACAAAAAGAGAGAATTTCTCTTTATTTTAGGCCAAAAATACAGAAATTACCCTTATATTAGGCCAAAAAGACTAAATTCCCCTTATTTTGGGGCAAAAAGGCAGAAATTCCCTTTATTTTAGGGAAAAAAGGCAGAAATTCCCGTTAATTTTGGGCAAAAATGCTAAATTTTCTTTAATTTGTGGCAAAAATGCAGAAATTTCTCTTATTTTTGGCCAAATAGGCAGAAATTTTTTATATTTTGTGGCAAAAGGTTAGAAATTTAACTTATTTTAGTATAAAATTGCAGAAACTTCCCTTATTTTGTAGCAAAAATGCAGAAATTCCCATTATTTTCGGGTAAAAAGGAAGAAATTACCCTTATTTTGGAACAAAATTGCAGAAATTTCCCATATTTTGGGGCAAAAATGCAGTAATGCTTCTAAATTTAGGGCAAATATCAGAAATTTCACTAATTTTGGAGCAAAATACAGAAATTTCACTAATTTTGGGGCAAAAAGGCAGAAATTGCTATTATTTTGGGGCAAAAATGCAGAAATTTCTTTTATTTGGGGGCAAAAAGCAGAAATTCTCCTTATTTGGGGCAAAAAGTCAGAAATTTCAATTATTTTTGGGCAAAATTGCAGACATTTCCCTTATCATGGGACAAAAATCCAGAAATTCTCCTCATTTTAGGTCAAAAAGGCAGAAATTCCGCTAATTTGAGGGCCAATTGCAGATATTAAACTTATTTAAGGGAAGGAGACTGAAATTCCCCTTATTTTGTGCCAAAAAAAGCAGAAATTCTTCTTATTTTAGGGCAAAAAGGCAGAAATTCCAATTAATTTTGGGGAAAAATGCAGAAATTTAACGTATTTTGGGGAAAAAACACAGTAATGCCCCTAATTTTGCGGCAAAAATGCAGAAATTCCCCTAATTTTGGGGCAAAGGCAGAAATTCCCCTTATTTTGGACTAAAATTGCTGAAATTTCCCTTTTTTGGAACAAAATTACAGAAATTTCTCTTATTTTGGGGCAAAAAGACAAAAATTCTCTTTATTTTGGGGCAAATATCAGAAATTTCACTAATTTTGGGGCAAAATTCAGAAATTCCACTAATTTTGGGGCAAAAAGGTAGAAAATCCACTTATTTTGCGGCAAAAATTCAGAAATTTCCTTTTTTTGGGTCAAAAAGGCAGAAATTTCTCTATTTTGAGGCAAATTGCAGAAATTTCCCTTATTTTAGGGCAAAAATGCAGTAATGCTTCTAATTTTGGGGCAAAAATCAGATATTCCATTAATTTTGAGGCAAAAAGGCAGAAATTTTCTTTATTGTGGAGCAAAATTGCTGAAATTTCCCTTTTTTTAGACAAAATTGCAGAAATTTGCCTTATTTTTGGGCAAAATTGAAGAAATTTCCCTTATCTTGTAACCAAAATACAGAAATTTTTTTTATTTCAGGAAAAAAAGGCAGAAATTACGCTTTCTTGGGGGCAAATGTTAGAAATTACCCTTATTTTAAAGAAAAAGCCTGAAATTCCTTTTATTTTGTGACAAAAAGGCAGAAATTCTTCTTATTTTAGAGCAAAAAGGCAGAAATTCCACATAATTTTGGGCAAAAATGCAGAAATTTCTTTTATTTTGAAGTAAAACACAGTAATGCCCCTAATTTTGGAGCAAAAAGGCGGAAATTCCCCTAATTTTGTGGTAAAAAGGCAGAAATTCCCCTTATTTTGGGGCAAAAATGCTGAAATTCCCCTTATTTTGGAGACAAAATGCAGAAATTTTTTTTTGTTTTAGGGCAAAAAGACAGAATTTCTTATTATTTTAGGCCAAAAATACAGAAATTACCCTTATATTATGCCAAAATGACTAAATTCCCCTTAATTTGGTGCAAAAAGGCAGAAATTCCCCTTATTTTAAGGCAAAAAGTAATAAATTCCCATTAATTTTGGGCAAAAATGCAGAAATTTTCTTTAAATTGTGGCAAAAATGCAGGAATTTCTCTTATTTTTGGCCAAATAGGCAGAAATTTCTCTTTTTGAGGCAAAAGGTTAGAAATTTAACTTATTTAAGGATAAAATTGCAGAAACTTCCCTAATTTTGTAGCAAAAATGCAGAAATTCCCATTATTTTGGGGTAAAAAGTAAGAAATTTCTCTTATTTTAGAACAAAATTGCAGAAATTTCCCATAATTTGGTGCAAAAATGCAGTAATGCTTCTAATTTTGGGGCAAAATTCAGAAATTCCACTGATTTTGGTGCAAAAAGGAAGAAATTCCACTTATTTTGCGGCAAAAATTCAGAAATTTCCCTTTTTTGGGTCAAAAAAGCAGAAATTTTTTTTTATTTTGAGGCAAATTGCAGAAATTTTCGTTATTTTGGAGCAAAAATTCTTTAATGCTTCTAATTTTGGGGCAAAAATGAGAAATTCCATTAATTTTGGGGCAAAAAGGAAGAAATTCCCCTTATTGTGGGCAAAATTGAAGAAATTTCCCTTTTTTGGGACAAAATTGCAGAAATTTCCCTTATTTTTTGGCAAAATTGCGGAAATTTCCCTTATCTTGTTGCCAAAATACAGAAATTCCTTTTATTTCAGGTCAAAAAGGCAGAAATTACGCTTTCTTGAGGGCAAATTTTAGAAATTACCCTTATTTTAGAGAAAAAACCTGAAATTCCTCTTATTTTGTGCCAAAAAGGCAAAAATTCTTCTTATTTTAGAGCAAAAAGGCAGAAATTCCACATAATTTTGGGCAAAAATGCAGAAATTTCCCTTATTTTGGGGCAAAAACACAGTAATGCCCCTAACTTTGGAGCAAAAAGGCAGAAATTCCCCTAATTTGGGGGTAAAAATGCAGAAATTCCCATTATTTTTGGGCAAAAATGCAGAAATTCCCCTTATTTTGGAGCAAACATGCAGAAATTCCGCTTATTTCAGGTCAAAAGGCAGAAATTCCGCTAATTTGGGGGCAAATTGCAGAAATTAAACTTAATTTAGAGAAAAAGAATGAAATTCCCCTTAATTTGTGCCTTAAAGGCAGAAATTCTTATTTTAGGGCAAAAATACAGAAATTCCACTTAATTTTGAGCAAAAATACAGAAATTTTCCTTAATTTGTGGAAAAATGCAGAAATTTCCCTTATTTTTGGACAAATAGGCAGAAATTTCTTTTATTTTGAGGCAAAAGCTTAGAAATTTAACGTATTTAAGGATAAAATTGCAGAAACTTTCCTTATTTTGGAGCAAAAATGCAGAAATTCCCATAATTTTGGGGGAAAAAGGAACTAATTTCCCTTATATTGTAACAAAATTGCAGAAATTTCCCATATTTTGGGGCAAAAATGCAGTAATGCTTCTAATTTTGGGGCAAAATTCAGAAATTTCACTAATTTTGGGGCAAAATTCAGAAATTTCACTAATTTTGGGGCAAAAAGGCAGAAATTCCTATTACTTTGGGGCAAAATGCAGAAATTCCTTTTATTTGGGGCCAAAAAGGCAGAAATTCTCCTCATTTTGGGGCAAAAAGGCAGAAATTTCCCTTATTTTTGTGCAAAATTGCAGAAATTTCCCTCATCATGGGACAAAAATCCAGAAATTCCTCTCATTTTAGGTCAAAGTGGCAGAAATTCAGCTAATTTGGAAGCAAATTGCAGATATTAAACTTATTTAAGGGAAGAAGACTGAAATTCCCCTTATTTTGTGCCAAAAAAGCAGAAATTCTATTTATTTTAGGGCAAAAAGGCAGAAATTCCAATTAATTTTGGGGAAAAATTAAGAAATTTCACTTATTATGGGGCAAAAACAAAGTAATGCCTCTCATTTTGCGGCAAAAATGCAGAAATTTCCCTAATTTTGGGGCAATAGGAAGAAATTCCCCAAATTGTGGGGCAAAATTGCTGAAATTTCCCTTTTTTGCGACAAAATTGAAGAAATTTTCCTTATTTCAGGTCAAAATGGCAGAAATACCGCATATTTGGTTTCAAAAATGCGGAAATTACCCTTATTTCAGGGCAAAAACACTGAAATTCCCCCTTTTTTGCACCAAAAAGGAGGAAATTCCCCTTATTTTGGGGCAAAAATGCAGAAATTCCCCTTATTTTGGAACAAAATTGCAGAAATTCCCCTTTTTTTGTTTCAAAAAGGCAGAAATTCCCTTTATTTTGGAGCAAAAATGCAAAAGATTCCCTTATTTTGGTGCAAAATTGCATAAATTTCCCTTATTATAGGGCAAAAAGGCCGAAATTCCCCTAATTATAGGGCAAAATTGCAGAAATTTCCCTTATTTTGGGGCAAAATTGCAGAAATTTCCATTATTTTAGGGCAAAATTGCAGCAATTTCCCTATGTTGTTGCAAAAATGCATAAATTCCCCTAATTTTGGAAAAAAATTGCAGAAATTCCCCTTATTTTGGAGCAAAAATGCAGAAATTTTTCTTAATTCAGGGCAAAAATACAGACATACCCCTTATTTTGGGGCAAAAATGCAGAAATTTCTCTTATTTTAGGGCAAAAATACAGAAATTACCCTTATTTAAGGCAAAAAACTAAATTCCCCTTATTTTGGGGCAAAAAGGCAGAAATTCCCATTATTTTAGGGCAAAAAGTCAGAAATTCCCCTTTTTTGGGGGCAAAAATGCAGAAATTTCCCTTAATTTGGGACAAAAATGCAGATTTTTTCTTTATTTAGGGCCAAAAAGTCAGAAATTTCCCTTATTATGGCGCAAGATATAGAAATTTAGTTATTTTAAAATAATATTGCAGAAATTTTCCTTATTTTGTGGCAATAATGAAGAAATTCCCATTATTTTGCAATAAAAAGGCAGAAATTCCCTTTATTTTGGAACAAAATTGAAAAAATTTCCTATATTTTGGGGCAAAAATTCAGTAATGCTTCTAATTTTGGGGCAAAATTAGGAAATTCCACTAATTTTGGGGCAAAAAGGCAGAAATTCCACTTATTTTGCGGCAAAAATTCAGAAATTTCCATTTTTTTGGGTCAAAAAGGCAGAAATTTTCTTTATTTTGAGGCAAATTGCAGAAATTTCCCATATTTTGGAGTAACAATTCTGTAATGCTTTTAATTTTGGGGCAAAAATCAGAAATTCCATTAATTTTGGGGCAAAAAGGCAGAAATTCAGGTTATTGTGGAGCAAAATTGCTGAAATTTCTTTTTTTTGTGACAAAATTGCAGAAATTTCCCTTATTTTTGGGCAAAATTGCAGAAATTTCCCTTATCTTGTTGCCAAAATACAGAAATTCCTTTTATTTCAGGTCAAAAAGACAGAAATTACGCTTTCTTGAGGGAAAATTTTAGAAATTACCTTTATTTTAGAGAAAAAGCCTGAAATTCCTCTTATTTTGTGCCAAAAAAGCAGAAATTATTCTTATTTTAGAACAAAAAGGCAGAAATTCCACATAATTTTGGGCAAAAATGCAAAAATTTCCCTTGTTTTGGGGCAAAAACACAATAATGACCCTAATTTTGGAGCAAAAAGGCAGAAATTCCCCTAATTTGGGAGTAAAAGTGCAGAAATTCCCCTTATTTTTAGGCAAAAATCCTGAAATTCCCCTTATTTTGGAGCAAAAATGCAGAAATACCCCTTATTTCAGGACAAAAAGGCAGAAATTCCGCTAATTTGGGGGCAAATTGCAGAAATTAAACTTAATTTAGGGAAAAAGCCTGAAATTCCCCGTATTTTGTGCCTTAAAGGCAGAAATTCTTATTTTAGGGCAAAAATACAGAAATTCCACTTAATTTTGAGCAAAAATGCAGAAATTTTCCTTAATTTGTGGAAAAATGCAGAAATTTCCCTTAATTTTTGCAAAATAGGCAGAAATTTCTTTTATTTTGAGATGAAAGCTTAGAAATTTAACTTGTTTTAGGATAAAATTGCAGAAACTTTCCTTATTTTGTAGCAAAAATGCAGAAATTTCCATTATTTTGGGGTAAATGAAACTAATTTCCCTTATTTTGTAACAAAATTGCAGAAATTTCCCATATTTTGGGGCAAACATTCTGTAATGCTTCTAATTTCTGGGCAAAAATCAGAAATTCCATTAATTTTGAGGCAAAAAAGCAGAAATTCCTCTTATTGTCGAGCAAAATTGCTGAAATTTCCCTTTTTTGGAACAAAATTGCAGAAATTTCCCTTATTTTTGGGCAAAATTGCAGAAATTTCCCTTATCTTGTGGCTAAAATACAGAAATTCCTTTTTTTTCAGGTCAAAAGGGCAGAAATTATGCTTTCTTGGGGGCAAATTTTAGAAATTACCCTTATTTTAGAGAAAAAGCCTGAAATTCATCTTATTTTGTGACAAAAAGGCAGAAATTCTTCTTATTTTAGAGCAAAAAGACAGAAATTCCACATAATTATGGGCAAAAATGCAGAAATTTCCCTTATTTTGAGGTAAAACACAGTAATACCCCTAATTTTGGAGCAAAAATGCAGAAATTCCCCTAATTTTGGGGTAAAAAGGCAGAAATTCCACTTATTTTGGGGCAAAAATGCTGAAATTCCCCTTATTTTGGAGCAAAATGCAGAAATTTTTCTTTTTTTAGGGCAAGAAGACAGAATTTCTCTTTATTTTAGGCCAAAAATACAGTAATTACCCTTATATTAGGCAAAAAAGACTAAATTCCCCTTATTTTGGGGCAAAAAGGCAGAAATTCCCCTTATTTTGAGGAAAAAAGGCAGAAATTCCCGTTAATTTTGGGCAAAAATGCAGAAATTTTCCTTAATTTGTGGCAAAAATGCAGAAATTTCTCTTATTTTTGGCCAAATAGGCAGAAATTTTTTATATTTTGAGGCAAAAGGTTAGAAATTTAACTTATTTTAGTATAAAATTGCAGAAACTTCCCTTATTTTGTAGCAAAAATGCAGAAATTCCCATTATTTTGGGGTAAAAAGGAAGAAATTTCCTTTATTTTGGAACAAAATTGCAGAAATTTCCCATATTTTGGGGCAAAAATGCAGTAATGCTTCTAATTTTAGGGCAAATATCAAAAATTTCACTAATTTTGGGGCAAAATTCAGAAATTTCACTAATTTTGGGGCAAAAAGGCAGAAATTCCTATTATTTTGGGGCAAAATGCAGAAATTCCTTTTATTTGGGGGCAAAAAGGCAGAAATTCTCTTCATTTTGGGGCAAAAAGGCAGAAATTTCCTTTATTATTGGGCAAAATTGTAGAAATATCCCTTATCATGGGACAAAAATCTAGAAAATCCTCTCGTTTTAGGTCAAAAAAACAGAAATTCCACTAATTTGGGGGCAAATTGCAGAAATTAAAATTATTTAAAGGAAGAAGACTGAAATTCCCCTTATTTTGTGCCAAAAAAGCAGAAATTCTTCTTATTTTTGGGCAAAAAGGCAGAAATTCCAATTAATTTTGGGGAAAAATGCAGAAATTTCCATTATTATGGGGCAAAAACACAGTAATGCCTCTAATTTTGCGGCAAAAATGCAGAAATTCCCCTAATTTTGGGGCAAAAGGCAGAAATTCTCTTTATTGTGGGGCAAAATTGCTGAAATATCCTGTTTTGGGACAAAATTGCACAAATTCCTCTTATTTCGGGTCAAAATGGCAGAAATACCGCATACTTGGTGTCAAAATGCAGAAATTACCCTTATTTTAAGGCAAAAAGACTGAAATTCCCCCTTTTTTGCGCCAAAAAAGAAGGAATTCCCATTATTTTGAGGCAAAAATGCAGAAATTCCCCTTATTTTCGAACAAAATTGCAGAAATTCCCCTTTTTTTGTTTCAAAAAGGCAGAAATTTTCTTTATTTTGGAGCATAAATGCAGAAGATTCCTTTATTTTGGTGCAAAATAGCATAAATTTCCTTTATTATAGGGCAAAAAGGCAGAAATTCCCCTAATTATAGGGCAAAATTGCAGAAATTTCCCTTATTTTGGGGAAAAATTGCAGAAATTCCCAAAATTTTAGGGCAAAATTACAGAAATTTCCCATATTTTGGTGCAAAATTGCAGAAATTCTTCTAATTTTGGAAAAAAATTGCAGAAATTCCCCTTTTTTTGTTTCAAAAAGGCAGAAATTCCCTTTATTTTGGAGCAAAAATGCAGAAGATTCCTTTATTTTGGTGCAAAATTGCATAAATTTCCCTTATTATAGGGCAATAAGGCAAAAATTCCTCTAATTATAGGGCAAAATTGCAGAAATTTCCCTTATTTTGGGGCAAAATTGCAGAAATTTCCATAATTTTAGGGCAAAATTGCAGAAATTTTCCGTATTTTAGGACAAAATTGCAGAAATTCCACTAATTTTAGAAAAAATTACAGAAATTTTGTTTATTTTGAAGCAAAAATGCAGAAATTTTCCTTAATTCAGGGCAAAAATACAGAAATTCCCCTTTTTTTGGGAAAAAATGCAGAAATTTCTCTTATTTTAGGGCAAAAATACAGATATTACCCTTATTTAAGGCAAAAAGACTAAATTCCCCCTATTTTGGGGCAAAAAAGCAGAAATTCCTTTTATTTTAGGGCAAAAATTCAGAAAATCCCCTTTTTGGGGGGAAAAATGCAGAAATTTCCCTTAATTTGTGGCAAAAATGCAGATTTTCTCTTTATTTGGGGCCAAAAAGTCAGAAATTTCCCTTATTTTGGTGCAAAAGTATAGAAATTTAACTTATTTTAAAATAATATTGCAGAAATTTCCCTTATTTTGTGGCAAAAATGAAGAAATTCCCATTATTTTGCAATAAAAAGGCAGAAATTCACTTTATTTTGGAACAAAATTGCAGAAATTTCCTATATTTTTGGGCAAAAATGCAGTAATGCTTCTAATTTTGGGAGAAATTAGGAAATTCCACTAATTTTGGGGCAAAAAGGCAGAAATTCCACTTTTTTTGTGGCAAAAATTCAGAAGTTTCCATTTTTTGGGTCAAAAATGCTGAAATTTTCTTTATTTTGAGGCAAATTGCAGAAATTTCCCTTATTTTGGGGCAAAAATTCTGTAATGCTTCTAATTTTGGAGCAAAAATCAGAAATTCCATTAATTTTGAGGCAAAAAGGCAGAAATTTTCTTTATTGTGGAGCAAAATTGCTGAAATATCCCTTTTTTTAGACAAAATTGCAGAAATTTCCCTTATTTTTGGGCAAAATTGCAGAAATTTCTCTTATCTTGTGGCCAAAATACAGAAATTCCTTTTATTTCAGGTCAAAAAGGCAGAAATTACGCTTTCTTGGGGGCAAATTTTAGAAATTACCCTTATTTTAGAGAAAAAGCCTGTAATTCCTCTTATTTTGTGACAAAAAGGCAGAAATTCTTCTTAATTTAGAGCAAAAAGGCAGAAATTCCACATAATTTTGGTCAAAAATGCAGAAATTTCTTTTATTTTGAAGTAAAACACAGTAATGCCCCTAATTTTGGAGCAAAAAGGCGGAAATTCCCCTAATTTTGGGGTAAAAAGGCAGAAATTCCCCTTATATTGGAGCAAAAATGCAGAAATTTTTTTTATTTTAGGGCAAAAAGACAGAATTTCTTCTTATTTTATGCCAAAAATAGAGAAATTACCCTTATATTATGCCAAAATGACTAAATTCCCCTTATTTTGGGGCAAAAAGGCAGAAATTCCCCTTATTTTAAGGCAAAAAGTAATAAATTCCCATGAATTTTGGGCAAAAATGCAGAAATTTTCCTTAATTTGTGGCAAAAATGCAGGAATTTCTCTTATTTTTGGCCAAATAGGCAGAAATTTCTCTTATTTTGAGGCAAAAGGTTAGAAATTTAACTTATTTAAGGATAAAATTGCAGAAACTTCCCTAATTTTGTAGCAAAAATGCAGAAATTCCTATTATTTTGGGGTAAAAAGGAAGAAATTTCTATTATTTTGGAACAAAATTGCAGAAATTTCCCATAATTTGGGGCAAAAATGCAGTAAAGCTTCTAATTTTGGGGCAAATATCAGAAATTTCACTAATTTTAGGGCAAAATTCAGAAATTTCACTAATTTTGGGGCAAAAAGGAAGAAATTCCTATTATTTTGGGGCAAAAATGCAGAAATTCCTTTTATTTGGGGACAAAAAGGCAGAAATTCTCCTTATTTTGAGGCAAAAAAGCAGAAATTTCCCTTATTTTTGGGCAAAATTGCAGAAATTTCCCTTATCATGGGACAAAAATCCAGAAATTCCCCTCATTTTAGGTCAAAAAGGCAGAAATTCTGCTAGTTTGGGGGCAAATTGCAGATTTTAAACTTATTTCTAAGAAGAAGACTGAAATTCCCCTTATTTTGTGCCAAAAATGCAGAAATTCTTCATATTTTAGGGCAATAAGGCAGAAATTCCTATTAATTTTGGTGAAAAATGCAGAAATTTCCCGTATTTTGGGGCAAAAACACAGTAATGCCCCTAATTTGGCGGCAAAAATGCAGAAATTCCCCTAATTTTTGGGCAAAAGGCAGAAATTCCCCTTAGTGTTGGGCAAAATTGCTGAAATTTCCTATTTTTGGGACAAAATTGCAGAAATTTCTTTTATTTTGGGGCAAAATTGCAGAATTGACCCTTATTTCGGGTCAAAAAAGCAGAAATACCGCATACTTGGTGTCAAAATGCAGAAATTACCCTTATTTTAGGGCAAAAACTCTGAAATTCCCCCTCTTTTGCACCAAAAATGCAGAAATTCCCTTTATTTTGGGGCAAAAATGCTGAAATTTCCCTTATTTTGGAACAAAATTGTAGAAATTTTTCTTTTTTTCTTTCAAAAAGGCAGAAATTCTCTTTATTTTGGAGCAAAAATGCAAAAAATTTCCTTATTTTGGTGGAAAATTGCATAAATTTCCCTTATTATAGATTAAAAAGGCAGAAATTCCTCTAATGATAGGGCAAAATTGCATAAATTTGCCTTATTTTGGGACAAAAATGCAGAAATTCCCCTAAATTTGGAGCAAAAATGCAGAAATTTCCCTTATTTTCGGGCAAAATTGCAGAAATTCCCCTAATTTTGTGTCAAAATTCCAGAATATGCCTTTATTTTGGAGCAAAAATGCAGAAAATCAACATTAATTTGGAGCAAAATTGCCGAAATTCCTCTTATTTTGGGGCAAAAAGGCAAAAATTCTCATTATTTTGGGGCAAATATCAGAAATTTCACTAATTTTGGGGCAAAATTCAGAAATTCCACTAATTTTGGGGCAAAAAGTCAGAAATTCCACTTATTTTGCAGAAAAAATTCAGAAATTTCCCTTTTTTGGGTCAAAAAGGCAATAATTTCTTTTATTTTGGGCCAAAAATTCTGTAATGCTTCTAATTTTTGGGCAAAAATGAGAAATTACATTAACTTTGGGGCAAAAAGGCAGAAATTCCCTTTATTGTGGGGCAAAAATGCAGAAATTTCCCTTTTTTGGGACAAAATTGCAGAAATTTCCCTTATCTTGTGGCCAAAATACAGAAATTCCTTTTATTTCAGGTCAAAAAGGCAGAAATTCCACTTTCTTTTGGGCAAATTTTAGAAATTACCCTTATTTGAGAGAAAAAGCCTGAAATTCCTCTTATTTTGTGCCAAAAAGGCAAAGATTCTTTTTATTTTAGAGCAAAAAGGCAGAAATTCATCATAATTTTGGGCAAAAATGCAGAAATTTTCATTATTTTTATGCAAAAACAGAGTAATGCCCCTAATTTTGGAGCAAAAAGGCGGAAATTCCACTAATTTTGGGGTAAAAATGCAGAAATTCCCCTTATTTTGGGGCAAAAATGCTGAAATTCCCCTTATTTTGGAGCAAAAATGCAGAAATTTCTTTTATTTCAGGTCAAAAAGGAAGAAATTCTGCTAATTTGGGGGCAAATTGCAGAAATTAAACTTAATTTAGGGAAAAATGCTGAAATTCCTCTTATTTTGTCCCTTAAAGACAGAAATTCTTATTTTAGGGCAAAAATACAGAAATTCCACTTAATTTTGGGCAAAAATGCAGACATTTTCCTTAAATGTGGTAAAAATGCAGAATTTTCCCTTATTTTTGGCCTAATAGGCAGAAATTTCTTTTATTTTGAGGCAAAAGGTTAGAAATTTAACTTATTTTAGGATAAAATTGCAGAAACTTCCCTTATTTTGTAGCAAAAATGCAGAAATTCCCATTATTTTGGGGTAAAAAGGAAGAAATTTCCCTTATTTTGTAACAAAATTGCCGAAATTTCCCATATTTTGGGGCAAAAATGCAGTAATGCTTCTAATTTTGGGGCAAAATTCAGAAATTTCACTAATTTTGGGGCAAAATTCAAATATTTCACTAATTTTAAGGCAAAAAGGCAGAAATTCCTATTATTTTGGGGCAAAAATGCAGAAATTCTTTTTATTTGGGGCAAAAAGGCAGAAATTCTCCTCCTTTTGGGGCAAAAAGGCAGAAATTTTCCTTATTTTTTGGCAAAATTGCAGAAATTTCCCTTATCATGGGTCAAAAATCCAGAAATTCCCCTCATTTTAGGTCAAAAAGGCAGAAATTCCGCTAATTTTGGGGCAAATTGCAGATATTAAAGTTATTTAAGGGAAGAAGACTGAAATTCCCCTTATTTTGTGCCAAAAAAGCAGAAATCCTTCTTATTTTAGAGCAAAAAGGCAGAAATTCCAATTAATTTTGGGGAAAAATGCAGAAATTTCTCATATTTTGGGGCAAAAACACAGTAATGCGCCTAATTTTGCAGCAAAAATGCAGAAAATCCCCTAATTTTGGGGCAAAAGGCAGAAATTCCCCTTATTGTGTGGCAAAATTGCTGAAATTTCTTTTTTTTGGAACAAAATTGCAGAAATTTCTCTTATTTTGGGGCAAAAAGGCAAAAATTCTCCTTATTTTGGGAAAAATATCAGAAATTCCACTAATTTTCGGGCAAAAAGGCAGAAATTCCAATTATTTTGCGGCAAAAATTCAGAAATTTCTTTTTTTTGGGTCAAAAAGGCAGAAATTTCCTTTATTTTGAGGCAAATTGCAGAAATTTCCCTTCTTTTGGGGCAAAAATTCTGTAATCCTTCTAATTTTGGGGCAAAAATGAGAAATTCCATTAATTTTGAGGCAAAAAGGCAGAAATTCCCTTTATTGTGGGGCAAAATTGCAGAAATTTCCCATTTTTGGGACAAAATTGCAGAAATTTCTCTTATTTTTGGGCAAAATTGCAGAAATTTCCCTTATCTTGTGGCCAAAATACAGAAATTCCTTATATTTCAGGTCCAAAAGGCAGAAATTACACTTTCTTTTGGGAAAATTTTAGAAATTACCCTTATTTGAGAGAAAAAGCCTGAAATTCCTCTTATTTTGTCCAAAAAGGCAAAAATTCTTTATATTTTAGAGCAAAAAGGCAGAAATTCACCATAATTTTGGGCAAAAATGCAGAAATTCCTTTTATTTGGGGCAAAAAGTCAGAAATTCTCATCATTTTGTGGCAAAAAAGCAAAAATTTCCTTTATTATTGGGCAAAATTGCAGAAATTTCCTTTATCATGGGTCAAAAATCCAGAAATTCCCCTCATTTTAGGTCAAAAAGGCAGAAATTCTGCTAATTTGGGGTCAAATTGCAGATATTAAATTTATTTAAGGGAAGAAGACTGAAATTCCCCATATTTTGTGCCAAAAAAGCAGAAATTCTTCTTATTTTAGGGCAAAAAGGCAGAAATTCCAATTAATTTTGGGGAAAAATGCAGAAATTTCCCGTATTTTGGGGCAAAAACACAGTAATGCCCCTAATTTTGCGGCAAAAATGCAGAAATTCCATTAATTTTGGGGCAAAAGGCAGAAATTCCCCTTATTGTGGGGAAAAATTGCTGAAATTTTTCTTTTTTGGAACAAAATTGCCGAAATTTCTCTTATTTTGGGGCAAAAAGGCAAAAATTCTCCTTATTTTGGGGCAAATATCAGAAATTTCACTAATTTTCGGAAAAATTCAGAAATTCCACCAATTTTGGGGCAAAAAGGCAGAAATTCCAATTATTTTGCGGCAAAAATTCAGAAATTTCCCTTTTTTGGGTCAAAAAGGGAGAAATTACCTTTATTTTGATGCAAATTGCAGAAATTTTCTTTATTTTGGGGCAAAAATTCTGTAATGCTTCTAATTTTGGTGCAAAAATGAGAAATTCCATTAATTTTGGGGCTAAAAGGCAGAATTTCCCTTTATTGTGGGGCAAAATTGAAGAAATTTCCCTTTTTTAAGACAAAATTGCAGAAATTTACCTTATTTTTAGGCAAAATTGCAGAAATTTCCCTTATCTTGTGGCCAAAATCCAGAAATTCCTTTTATTTCAGGTCAAAAAGGCAGAAATTACACTTTTTTTTGGGCAAATTTTAAAAATTACCCCTATTTTAGAGAAAAAGCCTGAAATTTCTTTTATTTTTTGCCAAAAAGGCAAAAATTCTTCTTATTTTAGAGCAAAAAGGCAGAAATTCATCATAATTTTGGGCAAAAATGCAGAAATTTTCCTTATTTTGGGGCAAAAACACAGGAATGCCCCTAATTTTGGAACAAAAAGGCAGAAATTCCCCTAATTTTGGGGTAAAAATGCAGAAATTCCCTTTATTTTGGGGCAAAAATGCTGAAATTCCCCTTATTTTGGAGCAAAAAATGCAGAAATTCCCTTTATTTCAGTTCAAAAAGGAAGAAATTCCGCTAATTTGAGGGCAAATTGCAGATATTAAACTTAATTTAGGGAAAAATACTGAAATTCCCCTTATTTTGTGCCTTAAAGGCAGAAATTCTTATTTTAGGGCAAAAATACAGAAATTCCACTTAATTTTGGGCAAAAATGCATTTTCCTTAAATGTGGTAAAAATGCAGAATTTTCCCTTATTTTTGGCCTAATAGGCAGAAATTTCTTTTATTTTGAGGCAAAAGGTTAGAAATTTAACTTATTTTAGGATAAAATTGCAGAAACTTCCCTTATTTTGTAGCAAAAATGCAGAAATTCCCATTATTTTGGGGTAAAAATGAAGAAATTTCCATTATTTTGTAACAAAATTGCCGAAATTTCCCATATTTTGGGGCAAAAATGCAGTAATGCTTCTAATTTTGGGGCAAAATTCAGAAATTTCACTAATTTTGGGGCAAAATTCAAATATTTCACTAATTTTAAGGCAAAAAGGCAGAAATTCCTATTATTTTGGGGCAAAAATGCAGAAATTCCTTTTATTTGGGGCAAAAAGGCAGAAATTCTCCTCCTTTTGGGGCAAAAAGGCAGAAATTTCCCTTATTTTTGGGCAAAATTGAAGAAAATTTTCCTTATCATGGGACAAAAATCCAGAAATTCCTCTCATTTTAGGTCAAAAATGCAGAAATTCCGCTAATTTGGTGGCAAATTGCAGATATTAAACTTATTAAGGGAAGAAGACTGAAATTCCCCTTATTTTGTGCCAAAAAAGCAGAAATTCTTCATATTTTAGGGCAAAAAGGCAGAAATTACAATTAATTTTGGGGAAAAATGCAGAAATTTCCTGTATTTTGGGGCAAAAACACAGTAATGCCCCTAATTTTGCGGCAAAAATGCAGAAATTCCCCTAATTTTGGGGCAAAAGGCAGAAATTCCTTTTATTGTGGGGCAAAATTGCTGAAATTTCTTTTTTTTGGAACAAAATTGCAGAAATTTCTTTTATTTTGGGGCAAAAAGGCAAAAATTCTCCTTATTTTTTGGCAAATATCAGAAATTTCACTAATTTTGGGGCAAAATTCAGAAATTCCACTAATTTTGGGGCAAAAAGGCAGAAATTCCAATTATTTTGCGGCAAAAATTCAGAAATTTCCCTTTTTTGGGTCAAAAAGGCAGAAATTTCCTTTATTTTGGGGCAAATTGCAGAAATTTCCCTTCTTTTGGGGCAAAAATTCTGTAATCCTTCTAATTTTGGGGCAAAAATGAGAAATTCCATTAATTTCGGGGCAAAAAGGCAGAAATTCCCTTTATTGTGGGGCAAAATTGCAGAAATTTCCCTTTTTTGTGAAAAATTGCAGAAATTTCCCTTATTTTTGGGCAAAATTGCAGAAATTTTCCTTATCTTGTGGCCAAAATCCAGAAATTCCTTTTATTTCAGGTCAAAAAGGCAGAAATTACACTTTTTGGGGCAAATTTTAGAAATTACCCTTATTTTAGAGAGAAAGCCTGAAATTCCTCTTATTTTGTGCCAAAAACGCAGAAATTCTTCCAATTTTAGAGCAAAAAGGCAGAAATTCATCATAATTTTGGGCATAAATGCAGAAATTTTTCTAATTTTGGGGCAAAAACACAGGAATGCCCCTAATTTTGGAGCAAAAAGGCGGAAATTCCCCTAATTTTGGGGTAAAAATGCAGAAATTCCCCTTATTTTGGGGCAAAAATGCTGAAATTCCCCTTATTTTGGAGCAAAAATGCAGAAATTCCCTTTATTTCAGGTCAAAAAGGTAGAAATTTCGTTAATTTGGGGGCAAATTGCAGAAATTAAACTTAATTTAGGGAAAAATACTGAAATTCCCCTTATTTTATGCCTTAAAGGCAGAAATTCTTATTTTAGGGCAAAAATACAGAAATTCCACTTAATTTTGGGCAAAAATGCAGACATTTTCCTTAAATGTAGTAAAAATGCAGAATTTTTCCTTATTTTTGGCCTAATAGGCAGAAATTTCATTTATTTTGAGGCAAAAGGTTAGAAATTTAACTTATTTTAGGATAAAATTGCAAAAACTTCCCTTATTTTGTAGCAAAAATGCAGAAATTCCCATTATTTTGGGGTAAAAAGGAAGAAATTTCCCTTATTTTTTAACAAAATTGCAGAAATTTTCAATATTTTGGGGCAAAAATGCAGTAATTCTTCTAATTTTGGGGCAAAATTCAAATTTCACTAATTTTGGGGCAAAATTCAGAAATTTCACTAATTTTGGGGCAAAAAGGCAGAAATTCCTATTATTTTGGGGCAAAAATGCAGAAATTCCTTTTATTTAAGGCAAAAAGGCAGAAATTCTTCTCATTTTGGGGCCAAAAGGCAGAAATTTCCCTTATTTTTGGGCAAAATTTCAGAAATTTCCCTTATCATGGGACAAAAATCCAGAAATTCGACTCATTTTAGGTCAAAAAGGCAGAAATTCCGCTAATTTTGGGGCAAATTGCAGATATTAAAGTTATTTAAGGGAAGAAGACTGAAATTCCCCTTATTTTGTGCCAAAAAAGCAGAAATCCTTCTTATTTTAGAGCAAAAAGGCAGAAATTCCAATTAATTTTGGGGAAAAATGCAGAAATTTCTCGTATTTTGGGGCAAAAACACAGTAATGCCCCTAATTTTGCGGCTAAAATGCAGAAATTCTTCTAATTTTGGGGCAAAAGGCAGAAATTCCCCTTATTGTGGGGCAAAATTGCTGAAATTTTCCTTTTTTGGAACAAAATTGCAGAAATTTCTCTTATTTTGGGGCAAAAAGGCAAAAATTCTCCTTATTTTGGGGCAAATATCAGAAATTTCACTAATTTTGGGGCAAAATTCAGAAATTCCACTAATTTTGGGGCAAAAAGGCAGAAATTCCACTTATTTTGCGGCAAAAATTCAGAAATTTCCCTTTTTGGGGTCAAAAAGGCAGAAATTTCCTTTATTTTGAGGCAAATTGCAGAAATTTCCCTTATTTTGGGGCAAAAATTCTGTAATGCTTCTAATTTGGGGGCAAAAATGAGAAATTCCATTAATTTCGAAGCAAAAAGGCAGAAATTCCCTTTATTGTGGGGCAAAATTGCAGAAATTTCCCTTTTTTGGGAAAAATTGCAGAAATTTCCCTTATTTTTGGGCAAAATTGCAGAAGTTTTCCTTATCTTGTGGCCAAAATCCAGAATTTCCTTTTATTTGAGGTCAAAAAGGCAGAAATTACACTTTTTTGGGGCAAATTTTAGAAATTACCCTTATTTTAGAGAAAAAGCCTGAAATTCCTCTTATTTTGTGCCAAAAAGGCAAAAATTCTTCTTATTTTAGAGCAAAAAGGCAGAAATTCATCATAATTTTGGGCATAAATGCAAAAATTTTCCTTATTTTGGGGCAAAAACACAGAAATGCCGCTAATTTTGGAGCAAAAAGGCAGAAATTCCCCTAATTTTGGGGTAAAAATGCAGAAATTCCCCATATTTTGGGGCAAAAATGCTGAAATTTCCCATATTTTGGGGCAAAAATGCAGTAATGCTTCTAATTTTGGGGCAAAATTCAGAAATTTCACTAATTTTGGGGCAAAATTCAGAAATTTCACTAATTTTGGTGCAAAAAGGCAGAAATTCCTATTATTTTGGGCCAAAATGCAGAAATTCCTTTTATTTGGGGACAAAAAGGCAGAAATTCTCCTCATTTTGGGGCAAAAAGGCAGAAATTTCTCTTATTTTTGGGCAAAATTGCAGAAATTTCCCTTATCATAGGACAAAAATCCAGAAATTCCCCACATTTTAGGTGGAAAAGGAAGAAATTCCGCTAATTTGGGGGCAAATTGCAGATATTAAACTTATTTAAGGGAAGAAGACTGAAATTCCCCTTATTTTGTGCCAAAAAAGCAGAAATTCTTCTTATTCTAGGGCAAAAAGAAAGAAATTCCAATTAATTTTAGGGAAAAATGCAGAAATTTCCCTTATCTTGGGGCAAAAACACCGTAATGCCCCAGATTTTGCGGCAAAAATGCAGAAATTCCCCTAATTTTGGGGCAAAAGGCAGAAATTCCCCTTATTGTGGGGAAAAATTGCTGAAATTTTCCTTTTTTGGAACAAAATTGCAGAAATTTCTCTTATTTTGGGGCAAAAAGGCAAAAATTCTCCTTATTTTGGGGCAAATATCAGAAATTTCACTAATTTTGGGGCAAAATTCAGAAATTCCACTAATTTTGGGGCAAAAAGGCAGAAATTCCACTTATTTTGCGGCAAAAATTCAGAAATTTCCCTTTTTTGGGTCAAAAAGGCAGAAATTTCTCTATTTTGAGGCAAATTGCAGAAATTTCCCTTATTTTGGGACAAAAATTCTGTAATGCTTCTATTTTTGGGGCAAAAATGAAAAATTCCATTAATTTTGGGGCAAAAAGACAGAAATTCCCTTTAATTGGGGGGCAAAATTGCAGAAATTTCCCTTTTTAGGGACAAAATTGCAGAAATTTTCCTTATTTTTGGGCAAAATTGTAGAAATTTTCCTTATCTTGAGGCCAAAATCCAGAAATTCCTTTTATTTCAGGTCAAAAATGCAGAAATTACACTTTTTTTGGGCAAATTTTAGAAATTACCCTTATTTTAGAGAAAAAGCCTGAAATTCCTCTTATTTTGTGCCAAAAAGGCAAAAATTCGTCTTATTTTAGAGCAAAAACGCAGAAATTCATCATAATTTTGGGCAAAAATGCAGAAATTTTCCTTATTTTGGGGCAAAATCACAGGAATGCCCCTAATTTTGGAGCAAAAAGGTGGAAATTCCCCTATTTTTGGGGTAAAAATGCAGAAATTCTCCTTATTTTGGGGCAAAAATGCTGAAATTCCCCTTATTTTGGAGCAAAAATGCAGAAATTCCCTTTATTTCAGGTCAAACAGGAAGAAATTCCGCTAATTTGGGGGCAAATTGAAGAAATTAAACTTAATTTAGGGAAAAATACTGAAATTCCCCTTATTTTGTGCCTTAAAGGCAGAAATTCTAATTTTAGGGCAAAAATACAGAAATTCCACTTAATTTTGGGCAAAAATGCAGACCTTTTCCTTAACTGTGGTAAAAATGCAGAATTTTCCATTATTTTTGGCCTAATAGGCAGAAATTACATTTATTTTGAAGCAAAAGGTTAGAAATTTAACTTATTTTAGGATAAAATTGCAGAAACTTTCCTTATTTTGTTGCAAAAATGCAGAAATTCCCATTATTTTGGGGTAAAAAGGAAGAAATTTCCCTTATTTTGTAACAAAATTGCAGAAATTTCCCATATTTTGGGGCAAAAATGCAGTAAAGCTTCTAATTTTGGGGCAAAATTCAGAAATTTCACTAATTTTGGGGCAAAATTCAAATATTTCACTAATTTTGAGGCAAAAAGGCAAAAATTCCTATTATTTTGGGGCAAAAATGCAGAAATTCCTTTTATTTGGGGCAAAAAGGCAGAAATTTTCATCATTTTTGGGCAAAAAGGCAGAAATTTCCCTTATTTTTGGGCAAAATTTCAGAAATATCCCCTATCATGAGACAAAAATCCAGAAATTCCCCTCATTTTAGGTCAAAAAAGCAGAAATTCCGCTAATTTGGGGGCAAACTGCAGATATTAAACTTATTTAAGGGAAGAAGACTGAAATTCCTCTTATTTTGTGCCAAAAAGCAGAAATTCTTCTTATTTTAGGGCAAAAAGGCAGAAATTCCAATTAATTTTGGGGAAAAATGCAGAAATTTTCCGTATTTTGGGGCAAAAACACAGTAATGCCCCTAATTTTGCAGCAAAAATGCAGAAATTCTCCTAATTTTGGGGCAAAAGGCAGAAATTCCTTTTATTGTGGGGCTAAATTGCTGAAATTTCCCTTTTTTGGGACAAAATTGCAGAAATTTCTCTTATTTTGGGGTAAAAAGGCAAAAATTCTCCTTATTTTGGGGCAAATATCAGAAATTTCACTAATTTTGGGGCATAATTCAGAAATTCCACTAATTTTGGGGAAAAAAGGCTGAAATTCCACTTACTTTGCGGCAAAAATTCAGAAATTTCTTTTTTTTTGGGTCAAAAAGGAAGAAATTTCCTTTATTTTGAGGCAAATTGCAGAAATTTCCCTTATTTTGGGGCAAAAATTCTTCATTGCTTCTAATTTTGGGGCAAATAGGAGAAATTCCATTAATTTTGGGGCAAAAAGGCAGAAATTCCCTTTATTGTGGCGCAAAATTGCAGAAATTTCCCTTTTTTGGGACAAAATTGCAGAAATTTCCCTTATTTTTGGGCAAAATTGCAGAAATTTCCCTTATCTTGTGGCCAAAATCCAGAAATTCCTTTTATTTCAAGTCAAAAAGGCAGAAATTACACTTTTTTGGGGCAAATTTTAGAAATTACCCTTATTTTAGAGAAAAAGCCTGATATTTCTTTTATTTTGTGGCAAAAAGGCAAAAATTCTTCTTATTTTAGAGCAAAAAGGCAGAAATTCATCATAATTTTGGGCAAAAATGCAGAAATTTTCCTTATTTTGGGGCAAAATCACAGGAATGCCCCTAATTTTGGAGCAAAAAGGCGGAAATTCCCCTAATTTTGGGGTAAAAATGCAGAAATTCCCCATATTTTGGGGCAAAAATGCTGAAATTCCCTTTATTTTGGAGCAAAAATGCAGAAATTCTTTTTATTTAAGGTCAAAAATGAAGTAATTCCGCTAATTTGGGGGCAAATTGCAAAAATTAAACTTAATTTACGGAAAAATACTGAAATTCCCCTTATTTTGTGCCTTAAAGGCAGAAATTCTTATTTTAGGGCAAAAATACAGAAATTCCACTTAATTTTGGGCAAAAAAATGCAGACATTTTCCTTAAATGTTGTAAAAATGCAGAATTTTCCCATATTTTTGGCCTAATAGGCAGAAATTTCTTTTATTTTTAGACAAAATGTTAGAAATTTAACTTATTTTAGGATAAAATTGCAGAAACTTCCCTTATTTTGTGGCAAAAATGCAGAAATTCCCATTATTTTGGGGTAAAAAGGAAGAAATTTCCCTTATTTTGTAACAAAATTGCAGAAATTTCCCATATTTTGGGGCAAAAATGCAGTAATGCTTCAAATTTTGGGGCAAAATTCAGAAATTTCACTAATTTTGGGGCAAAATTCAGAAATTTCACTAATTTTGGGGCAAAAAGGCAGAAATTCCTATTATTTTGGGGCAAAAATGCAGTAATTCCTTTTATTTGGGGCAAAAAGACAGAAATTCTACTCATTTTGGGTCAAAAAGGCAGAAATTTCCCTTATTTTTGGGCAAAATTGCAGAAATTTCCCTTATCATGGGACAAAAATCCAGAAATTCCCATCATTTTAGGTCAAAAAGGCAGAAATTCCGCTAATTTAAGGGCATATTGCAGAAATTAAACTTATATAAGGGAAGAAGACTGAAATTCCACTTATTTTGTGCCAAAAAGCAGAAATTCTTCTTATTTTAGGGCAAAAAGGCAGAAATTCCAATTAATTTTGGGGAAAAATGCAGAAATTACCCTTATTTCAGGTCAAAAATGCAGAAATACTGCATACTTGTTTTCAAAAATGAAGAAATTACCCTTATTTTAGGTCAAAAATACTAAAATTCTCACTTTTTTGTGCCAGAAAAACAGAAATTCCCATTATTTTGGGGCAAAAATGCAGAAATTCCCCTTATTTTGGAACAAAATTGCAGAAATTCTCCTTTTTTGATTCAAAAAGGCAGAAATTCCCTTTTTTTGGAGCAAAAATGCAGAAAATTCCATTATTTTGTTGCAAAATTGCATAAATTTCCCTTATTATAGGGTAAAAAGGCAGAAATTCCCCTAATTATATGGCAAAATTGCAGAAATTCCCCTTATTTTGGGGCAAAATTGCAGAAATTCCCATAATTTTAGGAAAAATTGCAGAAGTTTCCCTAATTTTGGGGCAAAATTGCAGAAATTCCCTTAATTTTGGAGCAAAAATGCAGAAATTTTCCTTTTTTTGGGTCAAAAAGACAGAAATTTCTTTATTTTGAGGCACATTGCAGAAATTTCCCTTATTATGGGCCAAAAATTCTGTAATGCTTCTAATTTTGGGGCAAAAATTAGAAATTCCATTAATTTTGGGGCAAAAAGGCAGAAATTCCCCTTATTGTGGGCAATATTGCTGAAATTTTCCTTTTTTGGGACAAAATTGCAGAAATTTCCCTTATTTTTGGGCAAAATTGCAGAAATTTCCCTTATCTTGTGGCAAAAATACAGAAATTCCTTTTATTTCAGGTCAAAAAGACAGAAATTACGCTTTCTTGGGGGCAAATTCCAGAAATTACCCTTTTTTTAGAGAAAAAAGCCTGAAATTCCTCTTATTTTGTGACAAAAAGGCAGAACTTCTTATTTTAGAGCAAAAAGACAGAAATTTCTCATAATTTTGGGCAAAAATGCAGAAATTTCCTTTATTTTGGGGTAAAACACAGTAATGCCCCTAATTTTGGAGCAAAAAGTTAGAAATTCCCCTAATTTTGGGGTAAAAAGGCAAAAATTCCCCTTATTTTGGGGCAAAAATGCTGAAATTCCCCTTATTTTGGAGCAAAAATGAAGAAATTTTCCTTATTTTATGGCAAAAAAACAGAAATTCTCATTATTTTAGGCCAAAAATACAAAAATTACCCTTATTTTAGGCCAAAAAACTAAAATCCCCTTATTTTGTGGCAAAACGGCAGAAATTCCCCTTATTTTAGGGCAAAAAGGCAGAAATTCACCTTAATTTTGGGCAAAAATCCAGAAATTTTCATTAATTTGTGGCAAAAATGCAGAAATTTCCCTTATTTTTGGCGAAATAGGCAGATATTTCCCTTGTTTTGAGGCAAAAGCTTAGAAGTTTAACTTATTTTATTATAAAATTGCAGAAACTTTCCTTATTTTGTGGCAAAAATGCAGAAATTCCCATTATTTTGGGGTAAAAAAGAAGAAATTTCCATTACTTTGTAACAAAATTGCAGAAATTTCCCATATTTTGGGGCAAAAATGTTTTAATGCTTCTAATTTTGGGGCAAAATTAAGAAATTTCACTAATTTTGGGGCAAAATTCAGAAATTTCACTAATTTTGGTGCAAAAAGGCAGAAATTCCAATTATTTTGGGGCAAAAATGCAGAAATTCTTTTTATTTTGGGGCAAAAAGGCAGAAATTCTTCTCATTTTAGGGCCAAAAATGCAGAAATTTCCCTTATTTTTGGGCAAAATTGCAGAAATTTCCCTTATAATGGGACAAAAATCCAGAAATTCCCCTCATTTTAGGTCAAAAAGGCAGAAATTCCGCTAATTTGGGGGCAAATTGCAGATATTAAACTTATGTAAGGGAAGAAGACTGAAATTCCCCTTATTTTGTGCCAAAAAAAGCAGAAATTCTTCTTATTTTAGGGCAAAAAGGCAGAAATTCCAATTAATTTTGGGGAAAAATGCAGAAATTTCCTTTATTTTAAGGCAAAAACACAGTAATGCCTTTAATTTTGCGGCAAAAATGCAAATTCTTCTAATTTTGGGGCAAACGGCAGAAATTCCCCTTAATGTGGCGCAAAATTGCAGAAATTTCCCTTTTTTGGGACAAAATTGCAAAAATTTCTCTTATTTTGGCGCAAAATTATCAGAAATTCCCCTTATTTCAGGTCAAAAAAACAGAAATACCGCATACTTGGTGTCAAAGATGCAGAAATTACACTTATTTTAGGGCAAAAATACTGAAATTCTCCCTTTTTTGCGCCAAAAAGGCAGAAATTTCCCTTATTTTAGGCAAAAATGCAGAAATTCCCTTTATTTTGGAATAAAATTGAAGAAATTCCCCTTTTTTGTTTCAAAAAGGCAGAAATTCCCTTGATTTTGGTGCAAAAATGAAGAAAATTTCCTTATTTTGTTGCAAAATTGCATTAATTTCCCTTATTATAGGGTAAAAAGGCAGAAATTCCCCTAATTATAGGACAAAATTGCAGAAATTTCCTTTATGTTGCGACAAAATTGCAGAAATTCCCATAATTTTAGGGCAAAATTGCAGAAATTTCCCTTATTTTGGGACAAAATTGCAGAAATTCCCCAAATTTTGAAAAAAAATTGCAGAAATTTCCCATATTTTGGAGCAAAAATGCAAAAATTTTCCTTAATTCAAGGCAAAAATACAGAAATTCCCCTTATTTTGGGGCAAAAATGCAGAAATTTCTCTTATTTTAGGCAAAAAATACAGAAATTACCCTTATTTAAGGCAAAAAGACTAAATTTCCCTTATTTTGGGGCAAAAAGGCAGAAATTCTCCTAATTTTGAAGCAAAAGGCAGAAATTCCCCTTATTGTGGGGCAAAATTGCTGAAATTTCCTTTAATTTGGGACAAATTTGCAGAAATTTCTCTTATTTTGGGGCAAAATTGCAGAAATTCAGCTTATTTGGGGTCAAAAATGCCGAAATTACCCTTATTTTAGGGCAAAAAGACTGAAATTCCCCCTTTTTTGCGCCAAAAAGGCAGAAATTCCCCATATTTTGGGGCAAAAATGCAGAAATTTTCCTTATTTTGGAACAAAATTGCAGAAATTCCTCTTTTTTGTTTCAAAAATGCAGAAATTCCCTTTATTTTGGAGCAAAAATGCAGAAAATTCCCTTATATTGGTGCAAAATTGCATAAATTTCCCTTATTATAGGGTAAAAAGGCAGAAATTCTCTAATTATAGGGCAAAATTGCATAAATTTCCGTTATTTTGGGGCAAAATTGCAGAAATTACCATAATTTTAGGACAAAATTGCAGAAATTTCCCTTATGTTAGAGCAAAATTGCAGAAATTTCTCTAATTTTGGAGCAAAAATGCAGAAATTTTCCTTTTTGGATCAAAAAGGCAGAAATTTCTCTATTTTGAGGCAAATTGCAGAAATGTCTCTTATTTTAGGGCTAAAATTCTGTAATGCTTCTAATTTTGGGGCCAAAATCAGAAATTCCATTAATTTTGGAGCTAAAAGGCAGAAATTCCCCTTATTGTGGGCAATATTGCTGAAATTTCCCTTTTTTGGGACAAAATTGCAGAAATTTCCCTTATTGTTGGTCAAAATTGCAGAAGTTTCCCTTATCGTGTGGCAAAAATACAGAAATTCCTTTTATTTCAGGTCAAAAAGACAGAACTTACGCTTTCTTGGGGGCAAATTCTAGAAATTACCCTTATTTTAGAGAAAAAGCCTGAAATGCCTCTTATTTTGTGACGAAAAGGAAGAAATTCTTCTTATTTTAGAGCAAAAATGCAAATTCCACATAATTTTGGGCAAAAATGCAGGAATTTCCTTTATTTTGGGGTAAAACACAGTAATGCCCCTAATTTTGGAGCAAAAAGGCGGAAATTCTCCTAAGTTTGAGGTAAAAAGGCAGAAATTCCCCTTATTTTGGGGCAAAAATGCTGAAATTCCCCTTATTTTGGAGCAAAAATGCAGAAATTTTTCTTATTTTAGGGCAAAAAAACAGAAATTCTCCTTATTTTAGGCCAAAAATACAGAAATTACCATTATTTTAGGCCAAAAAGACTAAAATCCCCTTATTTTGTGGCAAAAATGCAGAAATTCCCCTTATTTTAGGGCAAAAAGGCAGAAATTCACGTTAATTTTGGGCAAAAATGCAGAAATTTTCCTTAATTTGTGGCAAAAATGCAAAAATTTCCCTTATTTTTGGCGAAATAGGCAGATATTTCCCTTGTTTTGAGGCAAAAGCTTAGAAATTTAACTTATTTTATTATAAAATTGCAGAAACTTCCCTTATTTGTGGCAAAAATGCAGAAATTCCCATTATTTTGGGGTAAAAAGGAAGAAATTTCCCTTACTTTGTAACAAAATTGCAGAAATTTCCCATATTTTGGGGCAAAAATGTAGTAATGCTTCTAATTTTGGGGCAAAATTCAGAAATTTCACTAATTTTGGGGAAAAATTCAGAAACTTCACTAATTTTGGGGCAAAAAAGCAGAAATTCCCTTTATTTTGGGGCAAAAATGCAGAAATTCCCTTTATTTTGGAACAAAATTGCAGAAATTCCCCTTTTTTGTTTCAAAAAGGCAGAAATTCCCTTTATTTTGGAGCAAAAATGCAGAAAATTCTCTGATTTTGGTGCAAAATTGCATAAATTTCCCTTATTATAGGTAAAAAGGCAGAAATTCTCCTAATTATAGGGCAAAATTGCATAAATTTCCCTTATTTTGGGGCAAAATTTCAGAAATTCTCCTAATTTTAGGACAAAATTGCAGAAATTTACCTTATGTTAGGGCAAAATTGCAGAAATTCCCCTAATTTTGGAGTAAAAATGCAGAAATTTTCCTTTTTTGAATCAAAAATGCAGAAATTTTTCTATTTTGAGGCAAATTGCAGAAATGTACCTTATTTTGGGGCAAAAATTCTGTAATGCTTCTAATTTTGGGGCCAAAATCAGAAATTCCATTAATTTTGGGGCAAAAAGGCAGAAATTCCCCTTACTGTGGGCAATATTGCTAAAATTTCCCTTTTTTTGGACAAAATTGCAGAAATTTCCCTTATTTTTGGGCAAAATTGCAGAAATATCCCTTATCTTGTGGCAAAAATACAGAAATTCCTTTTATTTCAGGTCAAAAAGACAGAAATTACGCTTTCTTGGGGGCAAATTCCAGAAATTACCCTTTTTTTTAGAGAAAAAGCCTGAAATTCCTCTTATTTTGTGACAAAAAGGCAGAAATTTTTTTTATTTTAGAGCAAAAATGCCGAAATTCCACATAATTTTGGGCAAAAATGCAGGAATTTCCTTTATTTTGGGGTAAAACACAGTAATGCCCCTAATTTTGGAGCAAAAAGGCGGAAATTCCCCTAATTTTGAGGTAAAAAGGCAGAAATTCCCCTTATTTTGGGGCAAAAATGCAGAAATTTTCCTTATTTTAGGGCAAAAAAAAAAAGAATTTCTCCTTATTTTAGGCCAAAAATACAGAAATTACACTTATTTTAGGCCAAAAAGACTAAAATCCCCTTATTTTGTGGCAAAACGGCAGAAATTCCCCTTATTTTAGGGCAAAAAGGCAGAAATTCACCTTAATTTTGGGCAAAAATGCAGAAATTTTCCTTAATTTATGGCAAAAATGCAGAAATTTCCCTTATTTTTGGCCAAATAGGCAGATATTTCTCTTGTTTTGAGGCAAAAGCTTAGAAATTTAACTTATTTTATTATAAAATTGCAGAAACTTCCCTTATTTTGTGGCAAAAATGCAGAAATTCCCATTATTTTGGGGTAAAAAGGAAGAAATTTCCCTTACTTTGTAACAAAATTGCAGAAATTTCCCATATTTTGGGGCAAAAATGTAGTAATGCTTCTAATTTTAGGGCAAAAAAAAGAAATTTCACTAATTTTGGGGAAAAATTCAGAAATTTCACTAATTTTGGGGCAAAAAGGCAGAAATTCCCCTTATTTTGTGGCAAAAATGCAGAAATTCCCTTTATTTTGGAACAAAATTGCAGAAATTTCCCTTTTTTTTTTCAAAAAGGCAGAAATTCCCTTTATTTTGGAGCAAAAATGCAGAAAATTCCCTTATTTTTTTGCAAAATTGCATAAATTTCCCTTATTATAGGTAAAAAGGCAGAAATTCTCCTAATTATAGAGCAAAATTGCATAAATTTCCCTTATTTTGGGGCAAAATTTCAGAAATTCCCATAATTTTAGGACAAAATTGCAGAAATTTCCCTTATGTTAGGGCAAAATTGCAGAAATTCCCCTAATTTTGGAGCAAAAATGCAGAAATTTTTCTTCTTTGGATCAAATAGGCAGAAATTTCTCTATTTTGAGGCAAATTGCAGAAATGTCCCTTATTTTGGGGCAAAAATTCTGTAATCCTTCTAATTTTGGGGCCAAAAGAAGAAATTCCATTAATTTTGAGGCAAAAAGGCAGAAATTCCCCTTATTGTGGGCAATATTGCTGAAATTTTCCTTTTTTGGGAAAAATTGCAGAAATTTCCCTTATTTTTGGGCAAAATTGCAGAAATCTCCCTTATCTTGTGGCAAAAATACAGAAATTCCTTTTATTTCAGGTCAAAAATACAGAAATTACGCTTTCTTGGGGGCAAATTCTAGAAATTATCTTTATTTTAGAGAAAAAGCCTGAAATTCCTCTTATTTTGTGACAAAAAGGCAGAAATTCTTCTTATTTTAGAGCAAAAATGCAGAAATTCCACATAATTTTGGGCAAAAATGCAGGAATTTTTTTTATTTTGGGGTAAAACACAGTAATGCCCCTAATTTTGGAGCAAAAAGGCGGAAATTCCCCTAATTTTGAAGTAAAAAGGCAGAAATACCCCTTATTTTGGGGCAAAAATGCTGAAATTCCCCTTATTTTGGGGCAAAAATGCAGAAATTTTCCTTATTTTACGGCAAAAAAACAGAAATTCTCCTTATTTTAGGCCAAAAATACAGAAATTACCCTTATTTTAGGCCAAAAAGACTAAAATCCCCTTATTTTGTGGCAAAAAAGCAAAAATTCCCCTTATTTTAGGGCAAAAAGGCAGAAATTCACGTTAATTTTGGGCAAAAATGCAGAAATTTTCCTTAATTTATGGCAAAAATGCAGAAATTTCCCTTATTTTTGGCCAAATAGGCAGATAATTCCCTGGTTTTGAGGCAAAAGCTTAGAAATTTAACTTATTTTATTATAAAATTGCAGAAACTTCCCTTATTTTGTGGCAAAAATGCAGAAATTCCCATTATTTTGGGGTAAAAAGGAAGAAATTTCCCTTACTTTGTAACAAAATTGCAGAAATTTCCCATATTTTAGGGCAAAAATGTAGTAATGCTTCTAATTTTGGGGCAAAATTCAGAAATTTCACTAATTTTGGGGAAAAATTCAGAAATTTCACTAATTTTGGGGCAAAAAGGCAGAAATTCCTATTATTTTGGGGCAAAAATGCAGAAATTATTTTTATTTTGGGGCAAAAAAGCAGAAATTCTTCTCATTTTGGGTCCAAAACGCAGAAATTTCCCTTTTTTTTGGGCAAAATTGCAGAAATTTCCCTTATCATGGGACAAAAATCCAGAAATTCCCCTCATTTAAGGTCAAAAAGGCAGAAATTCCGCTAATTTGGGGGCAAATTGCAGAAATTAAACTTATTTAAGAGAAGAAGACTGAAATTCCCCTTATTTTGTGCCAAAAAAAGCAGAAATTCTTCTTATTTTAGGGAAAAATGCAGAAATTCCAATTAATTTTGGGGAAAAATGCAGAAATTTCCCTTATTTTGGGGCAAAAACACAGTAATGCCTTTAATTTTGCGGCAAAAATGCAGAAATTCCCCTAATTTTGGGGCAAATGGCAGAAATTCCCCTTAATGTGGGGCAAAATTGCTGAAATTTCCATTTTTTGGGACAAAATTGCAAAAATTTCTCTTATTTTGGAGCAAAATTATCAGAAATTCCCCTTATTTCAGGTCAAAAATGCAGAAATACCACATACTTGGTGTCAAAAATGCAGAAATTACCCTTATTTTAGAGCAAAAATACTGAATTTCCCCCTTTTTTGCGCCAAAAAGGCAGAAATTTTCCTTATTTTAGGCAAAAATGCAAAAATTCCCCTTATTTTGAAACAAAATTGAAGAAATACCCCTTTTTTGTTTCAAAAAGGCAGAAATTCCCTTTATTTTGGAGCAAAAATGAAGAAAATTTTCTTATTTTGTTGCAAAATTGCATTAATTTCCTTTATTATATGGTAAAAAGGCAGAAATTCCCCTAATTATATGACAAAATTGCAGAAATTTCCTTTATGTTGCAGCAAAATTGCAGAAATTCCCATAATTTTAGGGCAAAATTGCAGAAATTTCCCTTATTTTGGGACAAAATTGGAGAAATTCCCCTTATTTTGGAGCAAAAATGCAGAAATTTTCTTTAATTCAAGGCAAAAATACAGAAATTCCCCGTTATTTTGGGGCAAAAATGCAGAAATTTCTCTTATTTTAGGCAAAAAATACAGAAATTACCCTTATTTAAGGCAAAAAGACTAAATTCCCCTTATTTGGGGGCAAAAAGGCAGAAATTCCCCTAATTTTGAAGCAAAGGGCAGAAATTCCCCTTATTGTGGGGCAAAATTGCTGAAATTTCTTTTTTTTGAGACAAAATTGCAGAAATTTCTCTTATTTTGGGGCAAAATTGCAGAATTTCAGCTTACTTGGGGTCAAAAATGCAGAAACTACCCTTATTTTAGGGCAAAAAGACTGAAATTCCCCCTTTTTTTGCGCCAAAAAGGCAGAAATTCCCCTTATTTTGGGCAAAAATGCAGAAATTCCCCTTATTTTAGAACAAAATTGAAGATATTCCCCTTTTTTTGTTTCAAAAAGGCAGAAATTCCCTTTATTTTGGAGCAAAAATGAAGAAAATTCCCTTATTTTGTTGCAAAATTGCATTAATTTCCCTTATTATAGGGTAAAAATGCAGAAATTCCTCTAATTATAGAGCAAAATTGCAGAAATTTCCTTTATGTTGTGGCAAAATTGCAGAAATTCTCATAATTTTAGGGCAAAATTGCAGAAATTTCAATTATTTTGGGTCAAAATTGCAGAAATTCCCCTAATTTTGAAAAAAAATTGTAGAAATTCTCCTTATTTTGGGGTAAAAATGCAGAAATTCCCCTTATTTTGGAACAAAATTGCAGAAATTCCCCTTTTTTTGTTTCAAAAAGAAGAAATTCCCTTTATTTTGGAGCAAAAATGCAGAAAATTCTTTTATTTTGGTGAAAAATTGCATAAATTTCCCTTCTTATAGGGTAAAAAGGCAGAAATTCTCCTAATTATAGGGCAAAATTGCATAAATTTCCTTTATTTTGGGGCAAAATTGCAGAAATTTTAATAATTTTAGGACAAAATTGCAGAAATTTCCCTTATTGTGGGGCAAAATTGCAGAAATTCCCCTAATTTTGGAGAAAAAATGCAGAAATTTTCCTTTTTTGGATCAAAAAGGCAGAAATTTCTCTATTTTGAGGCAAATTGCAGAAATGTCCCTTATTTTGGGGCAAAAATTCTGTAATGCTTCTAATTTTGGGGCAAAAATCAGAAATTCCATTAATTTTGGGGCAAAAACGCAGAAATTCCCCTTATTGTGGGCTATATTGCTGACATTTCCCATTTTTGGGACAAAATTGCAGAAATTTCCCTTATTTTTGGGCAAAATTGCAGAAATTTCCCTTATCTTGTGGCAAAAATACAGAAATTCCTTTTATTTAAGGTCAAAAAGACAGAAATTACGCTTTCTTAGGGGCATATTCCAGAAATTACCCTTATTTTAGAGAAAAAGCCTGAAATTCCTCTTATTTTGTGACAAAAAGGCAGAAATTCTTCTTATTTTAGAGCAAAAATGCAGAAATTCCACATAATTTTGGGCAAAAATGCAGAAATTTCCTTTATTTTGGGGTAAAACACAGTAATGCCCCTAATTTTGGAGCAAAAAGGCAGAAATTCCCCTAATTTTGAGGTAAAAAGGCAGAAATTTCCCTTATTTTGGGGCAAAAATCCTGAAATTTCTCTTATTTTGGAGTAAAAATGCAGAAATTTTCCTTATTTTAGGGCAAAAAGACAGAAATTTTTCTTATTTTAGGCCAAAAATACAGAAATTACCCTTATTTTAGGCCAAAATAATAAAATCCCCTTATTTTTGTAGCAAAAAGCCAGAAATTCCCCTTATTTTAGGGCAAAAAGGCAGAAATTCCCGTTAATTTTGGGCAAAAATGCAGAAATTTTCCTTAATTTGTGCCAAAAATGCAGAAATTTTCCTTATTTTTGGCCAAATAGGCAGAAATTTCCCTTATTTTGAGGCAAAAGCTTAGAAATTTTACTTATTTTAGTATAAAATTGCAGAAACTTCCCTTATATTGTGGCAAAAATACAGAAATTCCCATTATTTTGGGATAAAAAAGAAAGAAATTTCCCTTACTTTGTAACAAAATTGCAGAAATTTACCATATTTTGGGACAAAAATGTAGTAATGCTTCGAATTTTAGGGCAAAATTCAGAAATTTCATTAATTTTGTGGCAAAATTTAGAATTTTCACTAATTTTGAGGCAAAAATGCAGAAATTCCTATTATTTTGGGGCAAAAATGCAGAAATTCTTTATATTTTGGGGCAAAAAGGCAGAAATTCTCATTTTAAGGCCAAAAGGCAGAAATTTCCCTTATTTTTGGGCAAAATTGCAGAAATTTCCCATATCATGGGACAAAAATCCAGAAATTTCCCTCATTTTAGGTCAAAAATGCAGAATTTCCTCTAATTTAAGGGCAAATTGCAGATATTAAACTTATTTAAGAGAAGAAGACTGAAATTCCCCTTATTTTGTGCCAAAAAAGCAGAAATTCTTCTTTTTTTAGGGCAAAAAGGCAGAAATTCCAATTAATTTTGGGGAAAAATGCAGAAATTTCCCTTATTTTGGGGCAAAAACACAGTAATGCCTTTAATTTGGTAGCAAAAATGCAGATATTCCCCTAATTTTGGGGCAAACGGCAGAAATTCCCCTTATTATGGGGCAAAATTGCTGAAATTTCCCATTTTTGGGACAAATTTTCAAAAATTTCTCTTATTTTGGTGCAAAATTGAAGAAATTCCTTTTATTTCAGGTCAAAAATGCAGAAATACCACATACTTGATGTCAAAGATGCAGAAATTACCCTTATTTTAGGGCAAAAATACTGAAATTCCCCCTTTTTTGCGCCAAAAAGGCAGAAATTACCCTTATTTGTGCAAAAATGCAGAAATTCCCCTTATTTTGGATCGAAATTGCAGAAATTCCCCTTTTTTTGTTTTAAAAAGGCAGAAATTCCCTTTATTTTGGAGCAAAAATGAAGAAAATTCCCTTATTTTGTTGCAAAATTGCATTAATTTCCCTTATTATAGGGTAAAAAGGCAGAAATTCCTCTAATTATAGGACAAAATTGAAGAAATTTTTTTTTATGTTGCGGCAAAATTGCAGAAATTCCCATAATTTAAGGGCAAAATTGCAGAAATTTTCCTTATTTTGGGACAAAATTGCAGAAATTCCCCTAATTTTGACAAAAAATTGCAGAAATTCCCCTTATTTTGGAGCAAAAATGCAGAAATTTTCCTTAATTCAGGACAAAAGTACAGAAATTCCCCTTATTTTGGGGCAAAAATGCAGAAATTTCTCTTATTTTAGGCAAAAAATACAGAAATTACCCTTATTTAAGGCAAAAAGACTAAATTCCCTTTATTTGGGGGCAAAAAGGCAGAAATTCCCCTAATTTTGAAGCAAAAGGCAGGAATTCCCCTTATTGTGGGGCAAAATTGCTGAAATTTTCTTTTTTTGAGACAAACTTGCAGAAATTTCTTTTATTTTGGGGCAAAATTGCAGAAATTCAGCTTATTTGGGGTCAAAAATGCAGAAATTACCCTTATTTTAGGGCAAAAAGACTGAAATTCCCCCTTTTTTGCGCCACAAAGGCAGAAATTTCCCTTATTTTGGGCAAAAATGCAGAAATTCCCCTTATTTTGGAACAAAATTGAAAATATTACCCTTTTTTTGTTTCAAAAAGGCAGAAATTCTCTTTATTTTGGAGCAAAAATGAAGAAAATTCTCTTATTTTGTTGCAAAATTGCATTAATTTCCATTATTATAGGGTAAAAAGGCAGAAATTCCCCTAATTATAGGACAAAATTGCAGAAATTTCCTTTATGTTGCGGAAAAATTGCAGAAATTCCCATAATTTAAGGGCAAAATTGCAGAAATTTTCCTTATTTTGGGACAAAATTCAGAAATTCCCCTAATTTTGAAAAAAAAATGCAGAAATTCCCCTTATTTTGGAGCAAAAATGCAGAAATTTTCCTTAATTCAGGACAAAAATACAGAAATTCCCATTATTTTGGGGCAAAAATGCAGAAATTTCTCTTATTTTAGGAAAATAATACAGAAATTACCCTTATTTAAGGCAAAAAGACTAAATTCCCCATATTTGGGGGCAAAAAGGCAGAAATTCCCCTAATTTTGAAGCAAAAGGCAGAAATTCCCCTTATTGTGGGGCAAAATTGCTGAAATTTATTTTTTTTTAGACAAAATTGCAGAAATTTCTTTTATTTTGGGGCAAAATTACAGAAATTCAGCTTATTTGGGGTCAAATATGCAGAAATTACCCTTATTTTAGGTCAAAAATACTGAAATTCCCTCTTTTTTGCGCCAAAAAGGCAGAAATTTCCCTTATTTTGGGCAAAAATGCAGAAATTCCCCTTATTTTGGAACAAAATTGAAGATATTCCCCTTTTTTTGTTTCAAAAAGGAAGAAATTCCCTTTATTTTGGAGCAAAAATGAAGAAAATTCCCTTATTTTGTTGCAAAATTGCATTAATTTCCCTTATTATAGGGTAAAAATGCAGAAATTCCTCTAATTATAGGGCAAAATTGCAGAAATTTCCTTTATGTTGTGGCAAAATTGCAGAAATTCCCATAATTTTAGGGCAAAATTGCAGAAATTTCCATTATTTTCGGACAAAATTGCAAAAATTTCCCTAATTTTGAAAAAAAATTGTAGAAATTCTCCTTATTTTGGGGTAAAAATGCAGAAATTCCCCTTATTTTGGAACCAAATTGCAGAAATTCCCCTCTTTTTGTTTCAGAAAGGAAGAAATTCCATTTATTTTGGAGCAAAAATGCAGAAAATTCTTTTATTTTGGTGAAAAATTGCATAAATTTCCCTTCTTATAGGGTAAAAAGGCAGAAATTTTCCTAATTATAGGGCAAAATTGCATAAATTTCCTTTATTTTGGGGCAAAATTGCAGAAATTCCAATAATTTTAGGACAAAATTGCAGAAATTTCCCTTATTTTGGGGCAAAATTGCTGAAATTCCCCTAATTTTGGAGCAAAAATGCAGAAATTTTCCTTTTTTGGATCAAAAAGGCAGAAATTTCTTTATTTTGAGGCAAATTGCAGAAATGTCCCTTATTTTGGGGCAAAAATTCTGTAATGCTTCTAATTTTGGGGCAAAAATCAGAAATTCCATTAATTTTGGGGCAAAAACGCAGAAATTCCCCTTATTGTGGGCTATATTGCTGACATTTGCCATTTTTGGGACAAAATTGCAGAAATTTCCCTTATTTTTGGGCAAAATTGCAGAAATTTCCCTTATCTTGTGGCAAAAATACAGAAATTCCTTTTATTTCAGGTCAAAAATACAGAAATTATGCTTTCTTAGGGGCATATTCCAGAAATTACCCTTATTTTAGATTAAAAGCCTGAAATTCCTCTTATTTTACGACAAAAAGGCAGAAATTCTTCTTATTTTAGAGCAAAAATGCAGAAATTCCACATAATTTTGGGCAAAAATGCAGAAATTTCCTTTATTTTGGGGTAAAACACAGTAATGCCCCTAATTTTGGAGCAAAAAGGCGGAAATTCCCCTAATTTTGAGGTAAAAAGGCAGAAATTCCCCTTATTTTGGGGCAAAAATCCTGAAATTTCCCTTATTTTGGAGTAAAAATGCAGAAATTTTCCTTATTTTAGGGCAAAAAGACAGAAATTTTTCTTATTTTAGGCCAAAAATACAGAAATTACCCTTATTTTAGGCCAAAATAATAAAATCCCCTTATTTTGTGGCAAAAAGGCAGAAATTCCCCTTATTTTAGGGCAAAAAGGCAGAAATTCCCGTTAATTTTGGGCAAAAATGCAGAAATTTTCCTTAATTTGTGGCAAAAATGCAGAAATTTTCCTTATTTTTGGCCAAATAGGCAGAAATTTCCCTTATTTTTAGGCAAAAGCTTAGAAATTTTACTTATTTTAGTATAAAATTGCAGAAACTTCCCTTATATTGTGGCAAAAATACAGAAATTCCCATTATTTTGGGATAAAAAAGAAAGAAATTTCCCTTACTTTGTAACAAAATTGCAGAAATTTCCCATATTATGGGACAAAAATGTAGTAATGCTTCGAATTTTAGGGCAAAATTCAGAAATTTCACTAATTTTGTGGCAAAATTTAGAATTTTCACTAATTTTGAGGCAAAAAGGCAGAAATTCCTATTATTTTGGGGCAAAAATGCAGAAATTTTTTATATTTTGGGGCAAAAAGGCAGAAATTCTCATTTTAAGGCCAAAAGGCAGAAATTTCCCTTATTTTTGGGCAAAATTGCAGAAATTTCCCTTATCATGGGACAAAAATCCAGAAATTTCCCTCATTTTAGGTCAAAAATGCAGAATTTCCTCTAATTTAAGGGCAAATTGCAGATATTAAACTTATTTAAGAGAAGAAGACTGAAATTCCCCTTATTTTGTGCCAAAAAAGCAGAAATTCTTCTTTTTTTAGGGCAAAAACGCAGAAATTCCAATTAATTTTGGGGAAAAATGCAGAAATTTCCCTTATTTTGGGGCAAAAACACAGTAATGCCTTTAATTTGGTAGCAAAAATGCAGATATTCCCCTAATTTTGGGGCAAACGGCAGAAATTCCCCTTATTATGGGGCAAAATTGCTGAAATTTCCCATTTTTGGGACAAATTTTCAAAAATTTCTCTTATTTTGGTGCAAAATTGCAGAAATTCCTTTTATTTCAGGTCAAAAATGCAGAAATACCACATACTTGATGTCAAAGATGCAGAAATTACCCTTATTTTAGGGCTAAAATACTGAAATTTCCCCTTTTTTGTGCCAAAAAGGCAGAAATTACCCTTATTTGGGCAAAAATGCAGAAATTCCCCTTATTTTGGAACGAAATTGCAGAAATTCCCCTTTTTTTGTTTTAAAAAGGCAGAAATTCCCTTTATTTTGGAGCAAAAATGAAGAAAATTCCCTTATTTTGTTGCAAAATTGCATTAATTTCCCTTATTATAGGGTAAAAAGGCAGAAATTCCCCTAATTATAAGACAAAATTGAAGAAATTTTCTTTATGTTGCGGCAAAATGGCAGAAATTCTCATAATTTAAGGGCAAAATTGCAGAAATTTTCCTTATTTTGGGACAAAATTGCAGAAATTCCCCTAATTTTGAAAAAAAATTGCAGAAATTCCCCTTATTTTGGAGCAAAAATTTAAAAATTTTCCTTAATTCAGGACAAAAATACAGAAATTCCCCTTATTTTGGGGCAAAAATGCAGAAATTTCTCTTATTTTAGGCAAAAAATACAGAAATTACCCTTATTTAAGGCAAAAAGACTAAATTCCCCTTATTTGGGGGCAAAAAGGCAGAAATTCCCCTAATTTTGAAGCAAAAGGCAGGAATTCCCCTTATTGTGGGGCAAAATTGCTGAAATTTCCTTTTTTTGAGACAAAATTGCAGAAATTTCTTTTATTTTGGGGCAAAATTGCAGAAATTCAGCTTATTTGGGGTCAAAAATGCAGAAATTACCCTTATTTTAGGGCAAATTACTGAAATTCCCTCTTTTTTGCGCCAAAAAGGCAGAAATTTCCCTTATTTTGGGCAAAAATGCAGAAATTCCCCTTATTTTGGAACAAAATTGAAGATATTCCCCTTTTTTTGTTTCAAAAAGGAAGAAATTCCCTTTATTTTGGAGCAAAAATGAAGAAAATTCCCTTATTTTGTTGCAAAATTGCATTAATTTCCCTTATTATAGGGTAAAAATGCAGAAATTCCTCTAATTATAGGGCAAAATTGCAGAAATTTCCTTTATGTTGTGGCAAAATTGCAGAAATTCCCATAATTTTAGGGCAAAATTGCAGAAATTTCCATTATTTTCGGACAAAATTGCAAAAATTTCCCTAATTTTGAAAAAAAATTGTAGAAATTCTCCTTATTTTGGGGTAAAAATGCAGAAATTCCCCTTATTTTGGAACCAAATTGCAGAAATTCCCCTCTTTTTGTTTCAGAAAGAAAGAAATTCCATTTATTTTGGAGCAAAAATGCAGAAAATTCTTTTATTTTGGTGAAAAATTGCATAAATTTCCTTTCTTATAGGGTAAAAAGGCAGAAATTTTCCTAATTATAGGGCAAAATTGCATAAATTTCCTTTATTTTGGGGCAAAATTGCAGAAATTCCAATAATTTTAGGACAAAATTGCAGAAATTTCCCTTATTTTGGGGCAAAATTGCAGAAATTTCCCATATCATGGGACAAAAATCCAGAAATTTCCCTCATTTTAGGTCAAAAATGCAGAATTTCCTCTAATTTAAGGGCAAATTGCAGATATTAAACTTATTTAAGAGAAGAAGACTGAAATTCCCCTTATTTTGTGCCAAAAAAGCAGAAATTCTTCTTTTTTTAGGGCAAAAAGGCAGAAATTCCAATTAATTTTGGGGAAAAATGCAGAAATTTCCCTTATTTTGGGGCAAAAACACAGTAATGCCTTTAATTTGGTAGCAAAAATGCAGATATTCCCCTAATTTTGGGGCAAACGGCAGAAATTCCCCTTATTATGGGGCAAAATTGCTGAAATTTCCCATTTTTGGGACAAATTTTCAAAAATTTCTCTTATTTTGGTGCAAAATTGCAGAAATTCCTTTTATTTCAGGTCAAAAATGCAGAAATACCACATACTTGATGTCAAAGATGCAGAAATTACCCTTATTTTAGGGCTAAAATACTGAAATTTCCCCTTTTTTGTGCCAAAAAGGCAGAAATTACCCTTATTTGGGCAAAAATGCAGAAATTCCCCTTATTTTGGAACGAAATTGCAGAAATTCCCCTTTTTTTGTTTTAAAAAGGCAGAAATTCCCTTTATTTTGGAGCAAAAATGAAGAAAATTCCCTTATTTTGTTGCAAAATTGCATTAATTTCCCTTATTATAGGGTAAAAAGGCAGAAATTCCCCTAATTATAAGACAAAATTGAAGAAATTTTCTTTATGTTGCGGCAAAATGGCAGAAATTCTCATAATTTAAGGGCAAAATTGCAGAAATTTTCCTTATTTTGGGACAAAATTGCAGAAATTCCCCTAATTTTGAAAAAAAATTGCAGAAATTCCCCTTATTTTGGAGCAAAAATTTAAAAATTTTCCTTAATTCAGGACAAAAATACAGAAATTCCCCTTATTTTGGGGCAAAAATGCAGAAATTTCTCTTATTTTAGGCAAAAAATACAGAAATTACCCTTATTTAAGGCAAAAAGACTAAATTCCCCTTATTTGGGGGCAAAAAGGCAGAAATTCCCCTAATTTTGAAGCAAAAGGCAGGAATTCCCCTTATTGTGGGGCAAAATTGCTGAAATTTCCTTTTTTTGAGACAAAATTGCAGAAATTTCTTTTATTTTGGGGCAAAATTGCAGAAATTCAGCTTATTTGGGGTCAAAAATGCAGAAATTACCCTTATTTTAGGGCAAATTACTGAAATTCCCTCTTTTTTGCGCCAAAAAGGCAGAAATTTCCCTTATTTTGGGCAAAAATGCAGAAATTCCCCTTATTTTGGAACAAAATTGAAGATATTCCCCTTTTTTTGTTTCAAAAAGGAAGAAATTCCCTTTATTTTGGAGCAAAAATGAAGAAAATTCCCTTATTTTGTTGCAAAATTGCATTAATTTCCCTTATTATAGGGTAAAAATGCAGAAATTCCTCTAATTATAGGGCAAAATTGCAGAAATTTCCTTTATGTTGTGGCAAAATTGCAGAAATTCCCATAATTTTAGGGCAAAATTGCAGAAATTTCCATTATTTTCGGACAAAATTGCAAAAATTTCCCTAATTTTGAAAAAAAATTGTAGAAATTCTACTTATTTTGGGGTAAAAATGCAGAAATTCCCCTTATTTTGGAACCAAATTGCAGAAATTCCCCTCTTTTTGTTTCAGAAAGAAAGAAATTCCATTTATTTTGGAGCAAAAATGCAGAAAATTCTTTTATTTTGGTGAAAAATTGCATAAATTTCCTTTCTTATAGGGTAAAAAGGCAGAAATTTTCCTAATTATAGGGCAAAATTGCATAAATTTCCTTTATTTTGGGGCAAAATTGCAGAAATTCCAATAATTTTAGGACAAAATTGCAGAAATTTCCCTTATTTTGGGGCAAAATTGCAGAAATTCCCCCTAATTTTGGAGCAAAAATGCAGAAATTTTCCTTTTTTGGATCAAAAAGGCAGAAATTTCTCTATTTTGAGGCAAATTGCAGAAATGTCCCTTATTTTGGGGCAAAAATTCTGTAATGCTTCTAATTTTGGGGCAAAAATCAGAAATTCCATTAATTTTGGCGCAAAAACGCAGAAATTTCCCTTATTGTGGGCTATATTGCTGACATTTGCCATTTTTGGGACAAAATTGCAGAAATTTCCCTTATTTTTGGGCAAAATTGCAGAAATTTCCCTTATCTTGTGGCAAAAATACAGAAATTCCTTTTATTTCAGGTCAAAAATACAGAAATTATGCTTTCTTAGGGGCATATTCCAGAAATTACCCTTATTTTAGATTAAAAGCCTGAAATTCCTCTTATTTTATGACAAAAAGGCAGAAATTCTTCTTATTTTAGAGCAAAAATGCAGAAATTCCACATAATTTTGGGCAAAAATGCAGAAATTTCCTTTATTTTGGGGTAAAACACAGTAATGCCCCTAATTTTGGAGCAAAAATGCGGAAATTCCCCTAATTTTGAGGTAAAAAGGCAGAAATTTCCCTTATTTTGGGGCAAAAATCCTGAAATTTCCCTTATTTTGGAGTAAAAATGCAGAAATTTTCCTTATTTTAGGGCAAAAAGACAGAAATTTTTCTTATTTTAGGCCAAAAATACAGAAATTACCCTTATTTTAGGCCAAAATAATAAAATCCCCTTATTTTGTGGCAAAAAGGCAGAAATTCCCCTTATTTTAGGGCAAAAAGGCAGAAATTCCCGTTAATTTTGGGCAAAAATGCAGAAATTTTCCTTAATTTGTGGCAAAAATGCAGAAATTTTCCTTATTTTTGGCCAAATAGGCAGAAATTTCCCTTATTTTTAGGCAAAAGCTTAGAAATTTTACTTATTTTAGTATAAAATTGCAGAAACTTCCCTTATATTGTGGCAAAAATACAGAAATTCCCATTATTTTGGGATAAAAAAGAAAGAAATTTCCCTTACTTTGTAACAAAATTGCAGAAATTTCCCATATTTTGGGACAAAAATGTAGTAATGCTTCGAATTTTAGGGCAAAATTCAGAAATTTCACTAATTTTGGGGCAAAATTTAGAAATTTCACTAATTTTGAGGCAAAAAGGCAGAAATTCCTATTATTTTGGGGCAAAAATGCAGAAATTCTTTATATTTTGGGGCAAAAAGGCAGAAATTCTCATTTTAAGGCCAAAAGGCAGAAATTTCCCTTATTTTTGGGCAAAATTGCAGAAATTTCCCTTATCATGGGACAAAAATCCAGAAATTTCCCTCATTTTAGGTCAAAAATGCAGAATTTCCTCTAATTTAAGGGCAAATTGCAGATATTAAACTTATTTAAGAGAAGAAGACTGAAATTCCCCTTATTTTGTGCCAAAAAAGCAGAAATTCTTCTTTTTTTAGGGCAAAAAGGCAGAAATTCCAGTTAATTTTGGGGAAAAATGCAGAAATTTCCCTTATTTTGGGGCAAAAACACAGTAATGCCTTTAATTTGGTAGCAAAAATGCAGATATTCCCCTAATTTTGGGGCAAACGGCAGAAATTCCCCTTATTATGGGGCAAAATTGCTGAAATTTCCCATTTTTGGGACAAATTTTCAAAAATTTCTCTTATTTTGGTGCAAAATTGCAGAAATTCCTTTTATTTCAGGTCAAAAATGCAGAAATACCACATACTTGATGTCAAAGATGCAGAAATTACCCTTATTTTAGGGCTAAAATACTGAAATTTCCCCTTTTTTGTGCCAAAAAGGCAGAAATTACCCTTATTTGGGCAAAAATGCAGAAATTCCCCTTATTTTGGAAGGAAATTGCAGAAATTCCCCTTTTTTTGTTTTAAAAAGGCAGAAATTCCCTTTATTTTGGAGCAAAAATGAAGAAAATTCCCTTATTTTGTTGCAAAATTGCATTAATTTCCCTTATTATAGGGTTAAAAGGCAGAAATTCCCCTAATTATAGGACAAAATTGAAGAAATTTTCTTTATGTTGCGGCAAAATGGCAGAAATTCTCATAATTTAAGGGCAAAATTGCAGAAATTTTCCTTATTTTGGGACAAAATTGCAGAAATTCCCCTAATTTTGAAAAAAAATTGCAGAAATTCCCCTTTATTTTGGAGCAAAAATTTAAAAATTTTCCTTAATTCAGGACAAAAATACAGAAATTCCCCTTATTTTGGGGCAAAAATGCAGAAATTCCCCTTATTTTGGAACAAAATTGAAAATATTACCCTTTTTTTGTTTCAAAAAGGCAGAAATTCCCTTTATTTTGGAGCAAAAATGAAGAAAGTTCTCTTATTTTGTTGCAAAATTGCATTAATTTCCTTTATTATAGGGTAAAAAGGCAGAAATTCCCCTAATTATAGGACAAAATTGCAGAAATTTCCTTTATGTTGCGGCAAAATTGCAGAAATTCCCATAATTTAAGGGCAAAATTGCAGAAATTTTCTTTATTTTGGGACAAAATTCAGAAATTCCCCAAATTTTGAAAAAAAATGCAGAAATTCCCCTAATTTTGGAGCAAAAATGCAGAAATTTTCCTTAATTCAGGACAAAAATACAGAAATTCCCATTATTTTGGGGCAAAAATGCAGAAATTTCTCTTATTTTAGGCAGATAATACAGAAATTACCCTTATTTAAGGCAAAAAGACTAAATTCCCCTTATTTGGGGGCAAAAAGGCAGAAATTCCCCTAATTTTGAAGCAAAAGGCAGAAATTCCCCATATTGTGGGGCAAAATTGCAGAAATTTATTTTTTTTTAGACAAAATTGCAGAAATTTCTTTTATTTTGGGGCAAAATTACAGAAATTCAGCTTATTTGGGGTCAAAAATGCAGAAATTACCCTTATTTTAGGGCAAAAATACTGAAATTCCCTTTTTTTTGTGCCAAAAAGGCAGAAATTTCCCTTATTTTGGGCAAAAATGCAGAAATTCCCCTTATTTTGGAACAAAATTGAAGATATTCCCCTTTTTTTTGTTTCAAAAAGGCAGAAATTCCCTTTATTTTGGAGCAAAAATGAAGAAAATTCCCTTATTTTGTTGCAAAATTGCATTAATTTCCCTTATTATAGGGTAAAAATGCAGAAATTCCTCTAATTATAGGGCAAAATTGCAGAAATTTCCTTTATGTTGTGGCAAAATTGCAGAAATTCCCATAATTTTAGGGCAAAATTGCAGAAATTTCCATTATTTTCGGACAAAATTGCAGAAATTTCCCTAATTTTGAAAAAAAATTGTAGAAATTCTCCTTATTTTGGGGTAAAAATGCAGAAATTCCCCTTATTTTGGAACCAAATTGCAGAAATTCCCTTTTTTTTGTTTCAAAAAGGAAGAAATTGCCTTTATTTTGGAGCAAAAATGCAGAAAATTCTTTTATTTTGGTGAAAAATTGCATAAATTTCCCTTCTTATAGGGTAAAAAGGCAGAAATTCTCCTAATTATAGGGCAAAATTGCATAAATTTCCTTTATTTTGGGGCAAAATTGCAGAAATTCCAATAATTTTAGGACAAAATTGCAGAAATTTCCCTTAATTTTGGGGCAAAATTGCAGAAATTCCCCTAATTTTGGAGCAAAAATGCAGAAATTTTCCTTTTTTGGATCAAAAAGGCAGAAATTTCTCTATTTTGAGGGAAATTGCAGAAATGTCCCTTATTGTGGGGCAAAAATTCTGTAATGCTTCTAATTTTGGGGCAAAAATCAGAAATTCCATTAATTTTGGGGCAAAAACGCAGAAATTCCCCTTATTGTGGGCTATATTGCTGACATTTGCCATTTTTGGGACAAAATTGCAGAAATTTCCCTTATTTTTGGGCAAAATTGCAGATATTTTTCTTATCTTGTGGCAAAAATACAGAAAATCCTTTTATTTCTGTCAAAAAGACAGAAATTATGCTTTCTTAGGGGCATATTCCAGAAATTACCCTTATTTTAGAGAAAAAGCCTGAAATTCCTCTTATTTTATGACAAAAAGTCAGAAATTCTTCTTATTTTAGAGCAAAAATGCAGAAATTCCACATAATTTTGGGCAAAAATGCAGAAATTTCCTTTATTTTGGGGTAAAACACAGTAATGCCCCGAATTTTGGAGCAAAAAGGCGGAAATTCTCCTATTTTTGAGGTAAAAAGGCAGAAATTCTCCTTATTTTGGGGCAAAAATCCTGAAATTCCCCTTATTTTGGAGTAAAAATGCAGAAATTTTCCTTATTTTAGGGCAAAAAGACAGAAATTCTTCTTATTTTAGGCCAAAAATACAGAAATTACCCTTATTTTAGGCCAAAATAATAAAATCCCCTTATTTTGTGGCAAAAAGCAGAAATTCCCATTATTTTGGGGTAAAAAGTAAGAAATTTCAATTACTTTGTAACAAAATTGCAGAAATTTTCCATATTTTGGGGCAAAAATGTAGTAATGCTTCTAATTTTGGGGCAAAATTCAGAAATATCACTAATTTTGTGGCAAAATTCAGAAATTTCACTAATTTTGAGGCAAAAAGGCAGAAATTCCTATTATTTTGAGGCAAAAATGCAGAAATTTTTTTTATTTTGGGGCAAAAAGGCAGAAATTTCCCTTATTTTTGGGCAAAATTGCAGAAATTTCCCTTATCATGGGACAAAAATCCAGAAATTCCCCTCATTTTAGGTCAAAAAGGCAGAAATTCCGCTAATTTGGGGGCAAATTGCAGAAATTAAACTTATTTAAGGGAAGAAGACTGAAATTCCTCTTATTTTGTGCCAAAAAAGCAGAAATTCTTCTTATTTTAGGGCAAAAAGGCAGAAATTCCAATTAATTTTGGGGAAAAATGCAGAAATTTCCCTTATTTTGGGGCAAAAACACAGGAATGCCTTTAATTTTGTGGCAAAAATGCAGAAATTCCCCTAATTTTGGGGCAAATGGCAGAAATTCCCCTTATTGTGGGGAAAAATTGCTGCAATTTCCATTTTTTGGGACAAAATTGCAAAAATTTCTCTTATTTTGGGAAAAAATTATCAGAAATTCCCCTTATTTCAGGTCAAAAATGCAGAAATACCGCATACTTGGTTTCAAAAATGCAAAAATTACCACTATTTTAGGGCAAAAATACTGAAATACCCCTTTTTTGCGCCAAAAAGGCAGAAATTTCCCTTATTTTTGGCAAAAATGCAGAAATTCCCCTTATTTTCGAACAAAATTGAAGAAATTCACTTTTTTTTTCAAAAAGGCAGAAATTCCCTTTATTTTGGAGCACAAATGAAGAAAATTCCCTTATTTTGTTGCAAAATTGCATTAATTTCCCTTATTATAGGGTAAAAAGGCAGAAATTCCCCTAATTATAGGACAAAATTGCAGAAATTCCCATTATGTTGCGGCAAAATTGCAGAAATTCCCATAATTTTAGGGCAAAATTGCAGAAATTTCCTTTATTTTGGGACAAAATTGCAGAAATTCCCCTAATTTTGAAAAAAAAATTGCAGAAATTCCCATTATTTTGGAGCAAAAATGCAGAAATTTTCCTTAATACAGGGAAAAATACAGATATTCCCCTTATTTTGGGGCAAAAATGCAGGAATTTCTCTTATTTTAAGCAAAAAATACAGAAATTACCCTTATTTAAGGCAAAAAGACTAAATTCCCCTTATTTGGGGGCAAAAAGGCAGAAATTCCCCTAATTTTGAAGCAAAAGGCAGAAATTCCCCTTATTGTGGGGCAAAATTGCTGAAATTTCCTTTTTTTCAGACAAAATTGCAGAAATTTCTATTATTTTGGGGTAAAATTGCAGAAATTCAGCTTATTTGGCGTCAAAAATGCAGAAATTACCCTTATTTTAGAGTAAAAAGACTGCAATTTCCCTTTTTTTGCACCAAAAAGGCAGAAATTCCCCTTATTTTGGGGCAAAAATGCAGAAATTCCCCTTATTTTGGAACAAAATTGCAGAAATTCCCTTTTTTTGTTTCAAAAAGGCAGAAATTTCCTATATTTTGGAGCAAAAATGCAGAAAATTCCCTTATTTTGGTGCAAAATTGCATAAATTTCTTTTATTATAGGGTAAAAAGGGAGAAATTCCCCTAATTGTAGGGCAAAATTGCAGAAATTTCCCTTATTTTGGGGCAAAATTGCAAAATTCCCATAATTTTAGTACAAAATTGCAGATATTTCCCTTATTTTGGGGCAAAATTGCAGAAATTCCCCTAATTTTGGAGCAAAAATGCAGAAATTTTCCTTTTTTGGGTCAAAAAGGCAGAAATTTCTTTATTTTGAGGCATATTTCATAAATTTCCCTTATTTTGAGGCAAAATTGCAGAAATTCCCTTAATTTTGGAGCAAAAATGCAGAAATTTTCCTTTTTTGGGTCAAAAAGGCAGAAATTTCTTTATTATGAGGCAAATTGCAGAAATTTCCCTTATTTTGGCGCAAAAATTCTGTAATGCTTCTAATTTTGGGGCAAAAATCAGAAATTCTATTAATTTTGGGGCAAAAAGGCATAAATTCCCCTTATTGTGGGCAATATTGCTGAAATTTCCCTTTTTTGGGACAAAATTGCAGAAATTTCTCTTATTTTTGTGCAAAATTGCAGAAATTTCCCTTATCTTGTGGCAAAAATACAGAAATTCCTATTATTTCAGGACAAAAAGACAGAAATTACGTTTTTATGGGGGCAAATTCCAGAAATTACCTTTATTTTGGAAAAAAAGCCTGAAATGCCTGTTATTTTGTGACAAAAAGGCAGAAATTCTTCTTATTTTAGAGCAAAAATGCAGAAATTCCACATAATTTTGGGCAAAAATGCAGAAATTTCCCTTATTTTGGGGTATAACACAGTAATGCCCCTAATTTTGGAGCACAAAGGCAGAAATTCCCCTAATTTTGGAGTAAAAAGGCAGAAATTCCCCTTATTCTGCGGCAAAAATTCTGAAATTCCCCTTATTTTGAAGCAAAAATGCAGAAATTTTCCTTATTTTAGGGCAAAAAGACTAAAATCCCTTTATTTGTGGCAAAAAGGCAGAAATTCCCCTTATTTTAGGGCGAAAATGCAGAAATTCACGATATTTTGGTCAAAAATGCAGAAATTATCTTTAATTTGTTGCAAAAATGCAGAAATTTCTCTTATTTTTGGACAAATAGGCAGAAATTTCCATTATTTTGAGGCAAAAGCTTAGAAATTTAACTTATTTTAGTATAAAATTGCAGAAACTTCCCTTATTTTGTGGCAAAAATGCAGAAATTCCCATTATTTTGGAGTAAAAAGTAAGAAATTACCCTTACTTTGTAACTAAATTGCAGAATTTTTCCATATTTTGGGGCAAAAATGTAGTAATGCTTCTAATGTTGGGGCAAATTTCATAAATTTCACTAATTTTGAGGCAAAAAGGTAGAAATTCCTATTATTTTGGGGCAAAAATGCAGAAATTCTTTTTATTTTGGGGCAAAAAGGCAGAAATTCTCCTCATTTTGGAACCAAAATGCAGAAATTTCCCTAATTTTTGTCAAAATTGCAGAAATTTCCCTTATCATGGGACAAAAATCCAGAAATTCCCCTCATTTTAGGTAAAAAAGGCAGAAATTCCGCTAATTTAGAGGCAAATTGCAGAAATTAAACTTATTTAAGGGAAGGAGACTGAAATTCCCCTTTTTTTGTGCCAAAAAAGCAGAAATTCTTCTTATTTTAGAACAAAAAGGCAGAAATTTTAATTAATTTTTGAGAAAAATGCAGAAATTTCCCTTATTTTGGGGCAAAAACACAAGAATGCCTTTAATTTTGTGGCAAAAATGCAGAAATTCCCCTAATTTTGGGGCAAAAAGAAGAAATTCCCCTTATTGTGGGGCAAAATTGCTGCAATTTCCCTTTTTTGGGACAAAATTGCAAAAATTTCTCTTATTTTGGGGCAAAATTATCAGAAATTCCCCGTATTTCAGGTCAAAAATGCAGAAATACCGCATACTTCATGTCAAAAATGCAGAAATTACCCCTATTTTAGGGCAAAAATGCTGAAATTCCCCCTTTTATGCGCCAAAAAGGCAGAAATTACCCTTATTTGGGCAAAAATGCAGAAATTCCCCTTATTTTGGAACAAAATTGAAGAAATTCCCCTTTTTTTGTTTCAAAAAGGCAGTAATTCCCTTTATTTTGGAGCACAAATGAAGAAAATTCCCTTATTTTGTTGCAAAATTGCATTAATTTTCCTTATTATAGGGTAAAAAGGCAGAAATTCCCCTTATTATAGGACAAAATTGCAGAAATTTCCATTATGTTGCGGCAAAATTGCAGAAATTCCCATAATTTTAGGGCAAAATTGCAGAAATTTCCTTTATTTTGGGACAAAATAGCAGAAATTCCCCTAATTTTGAAAAAAAATTGAAAAAATTCCCCTTATTTTGGAGCAAAAATGCAGAAATTTTCCTTAATTCAGGGCAAAAATACTGAAATTCCCCTTATTTTGGGGCATAAATGCAGAAATTTCTCTTATTTTAAGCAAAAAATACAGAAATTACCCTTATTTAAGGCAAAAAGACAAAATTCTCCTTATTTGGGGGCAAAAAGGCAGAAATTCCCCTAATTTTGAAGCAAAAGGCAGAAATTCCCCTTATTGTGGGGCAAAATTGCTGAAATTTCATTTTTTGAGACAAAATTGCAGAAATTTCTCTTATTTTGGGGCAAAATTGCAGAAATTCAGCTTATTTGGGGTCAAAAATGCAGAAATTACACTTATTTTAGGGTAAAAAGATTGAAATTTTCTCTTTGTGCGCCAAAAAGGCAGAAATTCCCCTTATTTTGGGGCAAAAATGCAGAAATTCCCCTTATTTTGGAACAAAATTGCAGAAATTCCCCTTTTTTGTTTCAAAAAGGCAGAAATTCCCTATATTTTGGAGCAAAAATGCAGAAAATTCCCTTATTTTGGTGCAAAATTGCATAAATTTCCCTTATTATAGGGTAAAAAGGCAGAAATTCCCCTAATTATAGGGCAAAATTGCAGAAATTTCCCTTATTTCGGGGCAAAATTGCAGAAATTCCCATAATTTTAAGACAAAATTTCAGAAATTTCCCTTATTTTGGGGCAAAATTGCAGAAATTCCTTTAATTTTGTAGCAAAAATGCAGAAATTTTCCTTTTTTGCGTCAAAAAGGCAGAAATTTCTTTATTTTGAGGCAAATTGCAGAAATTTCCCTTATTTTGGGGCAAAATTGCAGGAATTCCTGTAATTTTGGAGCAAAAATGCAGAAATTTTCCTTTTTTGGGTCAAAAAGGCAGAAATTTCTTTATTTTGAGGCAAATTGCAGAAATTTCCTTTATTTTGGCGCAAAAATTCTGTAATGCTTCCAATTTTGGGGCAAAAATCAGAAATTCCATTAATTTTGTGGCAAAAAGTCAGAAATTCCCCTTATTGTGGGCAATATTGCTGAAATTTCCCTTTTTTGGGACAAAATTGCAGAAATTTCCCTTATTTTTGGGCAAAATTGCAGAAATTTCCCTTATCTTGTGGCAAAAATACAGAAATTCCTTTTATTTCAGGTCAAAAAGACAGAAATTACGCTTTCTTGGGGGCAAATTCCAGAAATTACCCTTATTTTGGAGAAAAAGCCTGAAATTCCTCTTATTTTGTGACAAAAAGGCAGAAATTCTTCTTAATTTAGAGCAAAAATGCAGAAATTCCACATAATTTTGGGAAAAAATACAGAAATTTTCCTTATTTTGGGGTAAAACACAGTAATGCCCCTAATTTTGCAGCACAAAGGCGGAAATTCCCCTAATTTTGGGGTAAAAAGGCAGAAATTCCCCTTATTTTGGGGCAAAAATTCTGAAATTCCCCTTATTTTGGAGCAAAAATGCAGAAATTTTCCTTATTTTAGGACAAAAAGACTAAAATCCCTTTATTTGTGGCAAAAAGGCAGAAATTCCCCTTATTTTAGGGCAAAAAGGCAGAAATTCACGTTAATTTTGGTCAAAAATGCAGAAATTTTCCTTAATTTGTGGCAAAAATGCAGAAATTTCCCTTATTTTTGGCCAAATAGGCAGAAATTTCCCTTATTTTGAGGCAAAAGCTTAGAAATTTAACTTATTTTAGTATAAAATTGCAGAAACTTCCCTTATTTTGTGGCAGAAATTCCCATTATTTTGGGGTAAAAAGTAAGAAACCTCCCTTACTTTGTAACAAAATTGCAGAAATTTTCCATATTTTGGGGCAAAAATGTAGTAATGCTTCTAATTTTGGGGCAAAATTCAGAAATTTCACTAATTTTGGGGCAAAATTCAGAAATTTCACTAATTTTGAGGCAAAAAGGCAGAAATTCCTATTATTTTGGGGCTAAAATGCAGAAATTCTTTTTATTTTGGTGCAAAAAGGCAGAAATTCTCCTCATTTTGGGGCCAAAAGGCAAAAATTTCCCTTATTTTTGGGCAAAATTGCAGAAATTTCCCTTATCATGGGACAAAAATCCAGAAATTCCCCTCATTTTAGGTCAAAAAGGCATAAATTCTGCTAATTTGGGGGCAAATTGCAGAAATTAAACTTATTTAAAAGAAGAAGACTGAAATTCCCCTTATTCTGTGCCAAAAATGCAGAAATTCTTTTTATTTTAGGGCAAAAAGGCAGAAATTCCAATTAATTTTGGGGAAAAATGCATAAATTTCCCTTATTTTGGGGCAAAAACACAGGAATGCCTTTAATTTTGTGGCAAAAATGCAGAAATTCCCCTAATTTTGGGGCAAATGGCAGACATTCCCCTTATTGTGGGGCAAAATTGCTGCAATTTCCCTTTTTTGGGACAAAATTGCAAAAATTTCTCTTATTTTGGGGCAAAATTATCAGAAATTTCCCTTATTTCAGGTCAAAAATGCAGAAATACCGCATACGTGGTGTCAAAAATGCAGAAATTACCCCTATTTTAGGGCAAAAATACTGAAATTCCCCCTTTTTTGCGCCAAAAGGCAGATATTTCCCTTTTTTTGGCAAAAATGCAGAAATTCCCCTTATTTTGGAACAAAATTGAAGAAATTCCCCTTTTTTTTTCAGAAAGGCAGAAATTCCCTTTATTTTGAAGCACAAATGAAGAAAATTCCCTTATTTTGGTGCAAAATTGCATTAATTTCCCTTATTATAGGGTAAAAAGGCAGAAATTCCCCTAATTATAGGACAAAATTGCAGAAATTCCCATTATGTTGCGGCAAAATTGCAGAAATTCCCATAATTTCAGGGCAAAATTGCAGAAATTTCCGTTATTTTGGGACAAAATTGCAGAAATTCCCCTAATTTTGAAAAAAAAAATTGCAGAAATTCCACTTATTTTGGAGCAAAAATGCAGAAATTTTCCTTAATTCAGGGCAAAAATACAGAAATTCCCCTTATTTTGGGGCAAAAATGCAGAAATTTTTCTTATTTTAAGCAAAAAATACAGAAATTACCCTTATTTAAGGCAAAAAGACTAAATTCCTCTTATTTGGGGGCAAAAAGGCAGAAATTCCCCTAATTTTGAAGCAAAGGGCAGAAATTCCCCTTATTGTGGGGCAAAATTGCTGAAATTTCTTTTTTTTGAGACAAAATTGCAGAAATTTCTCTTATTTTGGGGCAAAATTGCAGAATTTCAGCTTATTTGGGGTCAAAAATGCAGAAATTACCCTTATTTTAGGGTAAAAAGACTGAAATTTCCTTTTTTTTGCGCCAAAAAGGCAGAAATTCCCCTTATTTTGGGGCAAAAATGCAGAAATTCCCCTTATTTTTGAACAAAATTGCAGAAATTCCCCTTTTTTGTTTCAAAAAGGCAGAAATTCCCTATATTTTGGAGCAAAAATGCAGAAAATTCCCTTATTTTGGTGCAAAATTGCATAAATTTCCCTTATTATAGGGTAAAAAGGCAGAAATTCCCCTAATTATAGAGCAAAATTGCAGAAATTTCCCTTATTTTGGGGCAAAATTGCAGAAATTCCCATAATTATAAGACAAAATTTCAGAAATTTCCCTTATTTTGGGGCAAAATTGAAGAAATTCCTTTAATTTTGTAGCAAAAATGCAGAAATTTTCCTTTTTTGCGTCAAAAAGGCAGAAATTTCTTTATTTTGAGGCAAATTGCAGAAATTACACTTATTTTGGAGAAAAAGCCTGAAATTCCTCTTATTTTGTGACAAAAAGGCAGAAATTCTTCTTAATTTAGTGCAAAAATGCAGAAATTCCACATAATTTTGGGCAAAAATACAGAAACTTTTCTTATTTTGGGTTAAAACACAGTAATGCCCCTAATTTTGCAGCACAAAGGCGGAAATTCCCCTAATTTTGGGGTAAAAAGGCAGAAATTCCCCTTATTTTGGGGCAAAAATTCTGAAATTCCCCTTATTTTGGAGCAAAAATACAGAAATTTTCCTTATTTTAGGGCAAAAAGACTAAAATCCCTTTATTTGTGGCAAAAAGGCAGAAATTCCCCTTATTTTAGGGCAAAAAGGCAGAAATTCACGTTAATTTTGGTCAAAAATGCAGAAATTTTCCTTAATTTGTGGCAAAAATGCAGAAATTTCCCTTATTTTTGGCCAAATAGGCAGAAATTTCCCTTATTTTGAGGCAAAAGCTTAGAAATTTAACTTATTTTAGTATAAAATTGCAGAAATTTCCCTTATTTTGTGGCAGAAATTCCCATTATTTTGGGGTAAAAAGTAAGAAATCTCCCTTACTTTGTAACAAAATTGCAGAAATTTTCCATATTTTGGGGCAAAAATGTAGTAATGCTTCTAATTTTGGGGCAAAATTCAGAAATTTCACTAATTTTGGGGCAAAATTCAGAAATTTCACTAATTTTGAGGCAAAAAGGCAGAAATTCCTATTATTTTGGGGCAAAAATGCAGAAATTCTTTTTATTTTGGTGCAAAAAGGCAGAAATTCTCCTCATTTTGGGGCCAAAAGGCAAAAATTTCCCTTATTTTTGGGTGAAATTGCAGAAATTTCCCTTATCATGGGACAAAAATTCAGAAATTCCCCTCATTTTAGGAAAAAGGCATAAATTCTGCTAATTTGGGGGCAAATTGCAGAAATTAAACTTATTTAAAAGAAGAAGACTGAAATTCCCCTTATTTTGTGCCAAAAATGCAGAAATTCTTCTTATTTTAGGGCAAAAAGGCAGAAATTCCCCTTATTGTGGGGCAAAATTGCTGAAATTTCCTTTTTTTGAGACAAAATTTCAGAAATTTCTCTTATTTTGGGGCAAAATTGCAGAAATTCAGCTTATTTGGGGTCAAAAATGCAGAAATTACCCTTATTTTAGAGTAAAAAGACTGAAATTTCTCCTTTTTTACGCCAAAAAGGCAGAAATTCCCCTTATTTTGGGGCAAAAATGCAGAAATTCCCTTACTTTGGAACAAAATTGCAGAAATTCCCCTTTTTTGTTTCAAAAAGGCAGAAATTCCCTATATTTTGGAGCAAAAATGCAGAAAATTCCATTATTTTGGTGCAAAATTGCATAAATTTCCCTTATTATAGGGTAAAAAAGCAGAAATTCCCCTAATTATAGGGCAAAATTGCAGAAATTTCCCTTATTTTGGGGCAAAATTGCAGAAATTCCCATAATTTTAGGACAAAATTGCAGAAATTTCCCTTATTTTGGGGCAAAATTGCAGAAATTCCCCTAATTTTGGAGCAAAAAAGCAGAAATTTTCCTTTTTTGGGTCAAAAAGGCAGAAATTTCTTTATTTTGAGGCAAATTGCAGAAATTTCCTTTATTTTGGCACAAAAATTCTGTAATGCATCTAATTTTGGGGCAAAAATCAGAAATTCCATTAATTTTGGGGCAAAAAGGCAGAAATTCCCCTTATTGTGGGCAATATTGCTGAAATTTCCCTTTTTTGGGACAAAATTGCAGAAATTTCCCTTATTTTTGGGCAAAATTGCAGAAATTTCACTTATCTTGTTGCAAAAATACAGAAATTCCTTTTATTTCAGGTCAAAAAATAGAAATTACGCTTTCTTGGGGGCAAATTCCAGAAATTACCCTTATTTTAGAGAAAAAGCCTGAAATTCCTCTTATTTTGTGACAAAAAGGCAGAAATTCTTCTTATTTTAGAGCAAAAATGCAGAAATTTCACATAATTTTGGGCAAAAATGCAGAAATTTCCCTTGTTTTGGGGTAAAACACAGTAATGGCCCTAATTTTGAAGCACAAAGGAGGAAATTCCCCTAATTTTTGGGAAAAAAGGCAGAAAATCCCCTTAATTTTGGGCAAAAATTCTGAAATTCCCCTTATTTTGGAGCAAAAATGCAGAAATTTTCCTTATTTTAGGGCAAAAAGACTAAAATCCCCTTATTTTGTGGCAAAAAGGCAGAAATTCCCCTTATTTTAGGGCAAAAAGGCAGAAATTCACGTTAATTTTGGTCAAAAATGAAGAAATTTTCCTTAATTTGTGGCAAAAATGCAGAAATTTCCCTTATTTTTGGCAAAATAGGCAGAAATTTCCCTTATTTTGAGGCAAAAGCTTATAAATTTAACTTATTTTAGTATAAAAATGCAGAAACTTCCCTTATTTTGTGGCAAAAATGCAGAAATTCCCATTATTTTGGGGTAAAAAGGAAGAAATTTCCCTTACTTTGTAACAAAATTGCAGAAATTTACCATATTTTGGGGCAAAATTGTAGTAATGCTTCTAATTTCGAGGCAAAAATCAGAAATTTCACTAATTTTGGAGCAAAATTCAGAAATTTCACTAATTTTGAGGCAAAAAGGCAGAAATTCCTATTATTTTGGGGCAAAAATGCAGAAATTCTTTTTATTTTGGGGCAAAAAGGCAGAAATTCTCCTCATTTTGGGGCCAAAAGGCAGAAATTTCCTTTATTTTTGGGCAAAATTGCAGAAATTTCCCTTATCATGGGACAAAAATCCAGAAATTCCCCTCATTTTAGGTCAAAAAGGCAGAAATTCCGCTAATTTTGGGGCAAATTGCAGAAATTAAACTTATTTAAGGGAAGAAGACTGAAATTCCCCTTATTTTGTGCCAAAAAAGCAGAAATTCTTCTTATTTTAGGGCAAAAAGGCAGAAATTCCAATTAATTTTGGGGAAAAATGCAGAAATTTCCCTTATTTTGGGGCAAAAACACAGGAATGACTTTAATTTTGCGGCAAAAATGCAGAAATTCCCCTAATTTTGGGGCAAATGGCAGAAATTCCCCTTATTGTGGGGAAAAATTGCTGCAATTTCCCTCTTATGGGACAAAATTGCAAAAATTTCTCTTATTTTGGGGCAAAATTATCAGATTTTCCCCTTATTTCAGGTCAAAAATGCAGAAATACCGCATACTTGGTGTCAAAAATGCAGAAATTACCCCTATTTTAGGGCAAAAATACTGAAATTCCCCCTTTTTGCGCCAAAAAGGCAGAAATTTCCCTTATTTTGGGCAAAAATGCAGAAATTCCCCTTATTTTGGAACAAAATTGAAGAAATTCCCCTTTTTTTGTTTCAAAAAGGCAGTAATTCCCTTTATTTTGGAGCACAAATGAAGAAAATTCCCTTATTTTGTTGCAAAATTGCATTAATTTTCCTTATTATAGGGTAAAAAGGCAGAAATTCCCCTTATTATAGGACAAAATTGCAGAAATTTCCATTATGTTGCGGCAAAATTGCAGAAATTCCCATAATTTTAGGGCAAAATTGCAGAAATTTCCCTTATTTTGGGACAAAATTGCAGAAATTCCCCTAATTTTGAAAAAAAATTGCAGAAATTCCCCTTATTTTGGAGCAAAAATGCAGAAATTTTCCTTAATTTAGGGCAAAAATACAGAAATTCCCCTTATTTTGGGGCAAAAATGCAGAAATTTCTCTTATTTTAAGCAAAAATTACAGAAATTACCCTTATTTAAGGCAAAAAGTTTATATTTCCCTTAATTGAAAGCAAAAAGGCAGAAATTCCCTTAATTTTGAAGCAAAAGGCAGAAATTCCCCTTATTGTGGGGCAAAATTGCTGAAATTTCCTTTTTTTGAGACAAAATTTCAGAAATTTCTCTTATTTTGTGGCAAAATTGCAGAAATTTAGCTTATTTGGGGTCAAAAATGCAGAAATTACCCTTATTTTAGAGTAAAAAGACTGAAATTTCTCCTTTTTTACGCCAAAAAGGCAGAAATTCCCCTTATTTTGGGGCAAAAATGCAGAAATTCCCTTACTTTGGAACAAAATTGCAGAAATTCCCCTTTTTTGTTTCAAAAAGGCAGAAATTCCCTATATTTTGGAGCAAAAATGCAGAAAATTCCCTTATTTTGGTGCAAAATTGCATAAATTTCCCTTATTATAGGGTAAAAAAGCAGAAATTCCCCTAATTATAGGGCAAAATTGCAGAAATTTCCCTTATTTTGGGGCAAAATTGCAGAAATTCCCATAATTTTAGGACAAAATTGCAGAAATTTCCCTTATTTTGGGGCAAAATTGCAGAAATTCCCCTAATTTTGGAGCAAAAAAGCAGAAATTTTCCTTTTTTGGGTCAAAAAGGCAGAAATTTCTTTATTTTGAGGCAAATTGCAGAAATTTCCTTTATTTTGGCACAAAAATTCTGTAATGCATCTAATTTTGGGGCAAAAATCAGAAATTCCATTAATTTTGGGGCAAAAAGGCAGAAATTCCCCTTATTGTGGGCAATATTGCTGAAATTTCCCTTTTTTGGGACAAAATTGCAGAAATTTCCCTTATTTTTGGGCAAAATTGCAGAAATTTCACTTATCTTGTTGCAAAAATACAGAAATTCCTTTTATTTCAGGTCAAAAAATAGAAATTACGCTTTCTTGGGGGCAAATTCCAGAAATTACCCTTATTTTAGAGAAAAAGCCTGAAATTCCTCTTATTTTGTGACAAAAAGGCAGAAATTCTTCTTATTTTAGAGCAAAAATGCAGAAATTTCACATAATTTTGGGCAAAAATGCAGAAATTTCCCTTGTTTTGGGGTAAAACACAGTAATGGCCCTAATTTTGAAGCACAAAGGAGGAAATTCCCCTAATTTTTGGGAAAAAAGGCAGAAAATCCCCTTAATTTTGGGCAAAAATTCTGAAATTCCCCTTATTTTGGAGCAAAAATGCAGAAATTTTCCTTATTTTAGGGCAAAAAGACTAAAATCCCCTTATTTTGTGGCAAAAAGGCAGAAATTCCCCTTATTTTAGGGCAAAAAGGCAGAAATTCACGTTAATTTTGGTCAAAAATGAAGAAATTTTCCTTAATTTGTGGCAAAAATGCAGAAATTTCCCTTATTTTTGGCAAAATAGGCAGAAATTTCCCTTATTTTGAGGCAAAAGCTTATAAATTTAACTTATTTTAGTATAAAAATGCAGAAACTTCCCTTATTTTGTGGCAAAAATGCAGAAATTCCCATTATTTTGGGGTAAAAAGGAAGAAATTTCCCTTACTTTGTAACAAAATTGCAGAAATTTACCATATTTTGGGGCAAAATTGTAGTAATGCTTCTAATTTCGAGGCAAAAATCAGAAATTTCACTAATTTTGGAGCAAAATTCAGAAATTTCACTAATTTTGAGGCAAAAAGGCAGAAATTCCTATTATTTTGGGGCAAAAATGCAGAAATTCTTTTTATTTTGGGGCAAAAAGGCAGAAATTCTCCTCATTTTGGGGCCAAAAGGCAGAAATTTCCTTTATTTTTGGGCAAAATTGCAGAAATTTCCCTTATCATGGGACAAAAATCCAGAAATTCCCCTCATTTTAGGTCAAAAAGGCAGAAATTCCGCTAATTTTGGGGCAAATTGCAGAAATTAAACTTATTTAAGGGAAGAAGACTGAAATTCCCCTTATTTTGTGCCAAAAAAGCAGAAATTCTTCTTATTTTAGGGCAAAAAGGCAGAAATTCCAATTAATTTTGGGGAAAAATGCAGAAATTTCCCTTATTTTGGGGCAAAAACACAGGAATGACTTTAATTTTGCGGCAAAAATGCAGAAATTCCCCTAATTTTGGGGCAAATGGCAGAAATTCCCCTTATTGTGGGGAAAAATTGCTGCAATTTCCCTCTTATGGGACAAAATTGCAAAAATTTCTCTTATTTTGGGGCAAAATTATCAGATTTTCCCCTTATTTCAGGTCAAAAATGCAGAAATACCGCATACTTGGTGTCAAAAATGCAGAAATTACCCCTATTTTAGGGCAAAAATACTGAAATTCCCCCTTTTTGCGCCAAAAAGGCAGAAATTTCCCTTATTTTGGGCAAAAATGCAGAAATTTCCCTTATTTTGGAACAAAATTGAAGAAATTCCCCTTTTTTTGTTTCAAAAAGGCAGTAATTCCCTTTATTTTGGAGCACAAATGAAGAAAATTCCCTTATTTTGTTGCAAAATTGCATTAATTTTCCTTATTATAGGGTAAAAAGGCAGAAATTCCCCTTATTATAGGACAAAATTGCAGAAATTTCCATTATGTTGCGGCAAAATTGCAGAAATTCCCATAATTTTAGGGCAAAATTGCAGAAATTTCCCTTATTTTGGGACAAAATTGCAGAAATTCCCCTAATTTTGAAAAAAAATTGCAGAAATTCCCCTTATTTTGGAGCAAAAATGCAGAAATTTTCCTTAATTTAGGGCAAAAATACAGAAATTCCCCTTATTTTGGGGCAAAAATGCAGAAATTTCTCTTATTTTAAGCAAAAATTACAGAAATTACCCTTATTTAAGGCAAAAAGTTTATATTTCCCTTAATTGAAAGCAAAAAGGCAGAAATTCCCTTAATTTTGAAGCAAAAGGCAGAAATTCCCCTTATTGTGGGGCAAAATTGCTGAAATTTCCTTTTTTTGAGACAAAATTTCAGAAATTTCTCTTATTTTGTGGCAAAATTGCAGAAATTTAGCTTATTTGGGGTCAAAAATGCAGAAATTACCCTTATTTTAGAGTAAAAAGACTGAAATTTCTCCTTTTTTACGCCAAAAAGGCAGAAATTCCCCTTATTTTGGGGCAAAAATGCAGAAATTCCCTTACTTTGGAACAAAATTGCAGAAATTCCCCTTTTTTGTTTCAAAAAGGCAGAAATTCCCTATATTTTGGAGCAAAAATGCAGAAAATTCCATTATTTTGGTGCAAAATTGCATAAATTTCCCTTATTATAGGGTAAAAAAGCAGAAATTCCCCTAATTATAGGGCAAAATTGCAGAAATTTCCCTTATTTTGGGGCAAAATTGCAGAAATTCCCATAATTTTAGGACAAAATTGCAGAAATTTCCCTTATTTTGGGGCAAAATTGCAGAAATTCCCCTAATTTTGGAGCAAAAAAGCAGAAATTTTCCTTTTTTGGGTCAAAAAGGCAGAAATTTCTTTATTTTGAGGCAAATTGCAGAAATTTCCTTTATTTTGGCACAAAAATTCTGTAATGCATCTAATTTTGGGGCAAAAATCAGAAATTCCATTAATTTTGGGGCAAAAAGGCAGAAATTCCCCTTATTGTGGGCAATATTGCTGAAATTTCCCTTTTTTGGGACAAAATTGCAGAAATTTCCCTTATTTTTGGGCAAAATTGCAGAAATTTCACTTATCTTGTTGCAAAAATACAGAAATTCCTTTTATTTCAGGTCAAAAAATAGAAATTACGCTTTCTTGGGGGCAAATTCCAGAAATTACCCTTATTTTGGAGAAAAAGCCTGAAATTCCTCTTATTTTGTGACAAAAAGGCAGAAATTCTTCTTATTTTAGAGCAAAAATGCAGAAATTTCACATAATTTTGGGCAAAAATGCAGAAATTTCCCTTATTTTGGGGTAAAACACAGTAATGGCCCTAATTTTGAAGCACAAAGGAGGAAATTCCCCTAATTTTTGGGAAAAAAGGCAGAAAATCCCCTTAATTTTGGGCAAAAATTCTGAAATTCCCCTTATTTTGGAGCAAAAATGCAGAAATTTTCCTTATTTTAGGGCAAAAAGACTAAAATCCCCTTATTTTGTGGCAAAAAGGCAGAAATTCCCCTTATTTTAGGGCAAAAAGGCAGAAATTCACGTTAATTTTGGTCAAAAATGAAGAAATTTTCCTTAATTTGTGGCAAAAATGCAGAAATTTCCCTTATTTTTGGCAAAATAGGCAGAAATTTCCCTTATTTTGAGGCAAAAGCTTATAAATTTAACTTATTTTAGTATAAAAATGCAGAAACTTCCCTTATTTTGTGGCAAAAATGCAGAAATTCCCATTATTTTGGGGTAAAAAGGAAGAAATTTCCCTTACTTTGTAACAAAATTGCAGAAATTTACCATATTTTGGGGCAAAATTGTAGTAATGCTTCTAATTTCGAGGCAAAAATCAGAAATTTCACTAATTTTGGAGCAAAATTCAGAAATTTCACTAATTTTGAGGCAAAAAGGCAGAAATTCCTATTATTTTGGGGCAAAAATGCAGAAATTCTTTTTATTTTGGGGCAAAAAGGCAGAAATTCTCCTCATTTTGGGGCCAAAAGGCAGAAATTTCACTTATTTTTGGGAAAAATTGCAGAAATTTCCCTTATCATGGGACAAAATTCCAGAAATTCCCCTCATTTTAGGTCAAAAAAACAGAAATTCCGCTAATTTAGAGGCAAATTGCAGAAATTAAACATATTTAAGGGAAGAAGACTGAAATTCCCCTTATTTTGTGCCAAAAAAGCAGAAATTCTTCTTATTTTAGGGCAAAAAGGCAGAAATTCCAATTAATTTTGGGGAAAAATGCAGAAATTTCCCTTATTTTGGGGCAAAAACACAGGAATGCCTTTAATTTTGCGGCAAAAATGCAGAAATTCCCCTAATTTTGGGGCAAATGGCACAAATTCCCCTTACTGTGGGGCAAAATTGCTGCAATTTCTCTTTTTTGGGACAAAATTGCAAAAATTTCTCTTATTTTGGGGCAAAATTATCAGAAATTCCCCTTATTTCAGGTCAAAAATGCAGAAATACCGCATACTTGGTGTCAAAAATGCAGAAATTACCCCTATTTTAGGGCAAAAATACTGAAATTCCCCATTTTTTGTGCCAAAAAGGCAGAAATTTCCCTTATTTTAGGCAAAAATTCAGAAATTCCCCTTATTTTGGAACAAAATTGAAGAAATTCCCCTTTTTTTGTTTCAAAAAGGCAGTAATTCCCTTTATTTTGGAGCACAAATGAAGAAAATTCCCTTATTTTGTTGCAAAATTGCATTAATTTCTCTTATTATAGGGTAAAAAGGCAGAAATTCCTCTAATTATAAGACAAAATTGCAGAAATTTCCATTATGTTGCGGCAAAATTGCAGAAATTCTCATAATTTTAGGGCAAAATTGCAGAAATTTCCTTTATTTTGGGACAAAATTGCAGAAATTTCCCTAATTTTGAAAAAAAATTGCAGAAATTCCCCTTATTTTGGAGCAAAAATGCAGAAATTTCTCTTATTTTAAGCAAAAAATACAGAAATTACCATTATTTAAGGCAAAAAGACTAAATTCCCCTAATTTCGGGGCAAAAAGGCAGAAATTTCTCTTATTTTAAGCAAAAAATACAGAAATTACCCTTATTTAAGGCAAAAAGACTAAATTCCCCTAATTTGGGGGCAAAAAGGCAGAAATTCCCCTAATTTTGAAGCAAAAGGCAGAAATTCCCCTTATTGTGGGGCAAAATTGCTGAAATTTCCTTTTTTTGAGACAAAATTGCAGAAATTTCTCTTATTTTGGGGCAAAATTGCAGAAATTCAGCTTATTTGGGGTCAAAAATGCAGAAATTACCCTTATTTTAGGGTAAAATAACTAAAATTTCCCTTTTTTTTCGCCAATAAGGCAGAAATTCCCCTTATTTTGGGGCAAAAATGCAGAAATTCCCCTTATTTTGGAACAAAATTGCAGAAATTCCCCTTTTTTGTTTCAAAAAGGCAGAAATTCCCTATATTTTGGAGCAAAAATGCAGAAAATTCCCTTATTTTGGTGCAAAATTGCATAAATTTCTCTTATTATAGGGTAAAAAGGCAGAAATTCCCCTAATTATAGGGCAAAATTGCAGAAATTTCCCTTATTTTGGGGCAAAATTGCAGAAATTCCCATAATTTTAGGACAAAATTGCAGAAATTTCCCTTATTTTGGGGCAATATTGCAGAAATTCCCCTAATATAGGAGCAAAAATGCAGGACTTTACCTTTTTTGGGTCAAAAAGGCAGAAATTTCTTTATTTTGAGGCAAATTGCAGAAATTTCCCTTATTTTGGGACAAAATTGCAGAAATTCCCCTAATTTTGGAGCAAAAATGCAGAAATTTTCCATTTTTGGGTCAACAAGGCAGAAATTTCTTTATTTTGAGGCAAATTGCATAAATTTCCCTTATTTTGGCGCAAAAATTCTGTAATGCTTCTAATTTTGGGGCAAAAATCAGAAATTCTATTAATTTTGGGGCAAAAAGGCAGAAATTCCCCTTATTGTGGGCAATATTGCTGAAATTTCCCTTTTTTGGGACAAAATTGCAGAAATTTTCCTTATTTTTGGGCAAAATTGCAGAAATTTCTCTTATCTTGTGGCAAAAATACAGAAATTCCTTTTATTTCAGGTCAAAAAGACAGAAATTACGCTTTCGTGGGGGCAAATTCCAGAAATTACCCTTATTTTGGAGAAAAAGCCTGAAATTCCTCTTATTTTGTGACAAAAAGGCAGAAATTCTTCTTATTTTAGAGCAAAAATGCAGAAATTCCACCTAATTTTGGGCAAAAATGCAGAAATTTCCCTTATTTTGGGGTAAAACACAGTAATGCCCCTAATTTGGAGCACAAAAGTGGAAATTCCCCTAATTTTGGAGTAAAAAGGGAGAAATTCCCCTTATTTTGGGGCAAAAATTCTGAAATTCCCCTTATTTTAGAGCAAAAATGCAGTAATTTTCCTTATTTTAGGGCAAAAAGACTAAAATCCCCTTATTTTTTGGCAAATAGGCAGAAATTCCCCTTATTTCAGGGCAAAAAGGCAGAAATTCACGTTAATTTTGGTCAAAAATGCAGAAATTTTCCTTAATTTGTGGCAAAAATGCAGAAATTTCCCTTATTTTTGGCAAAATAGGCAGAAATTTCCCTTATTTTGAATCAAAAGCTTAGAAATTTAAATTATTTTAGTATAAAATTGCAGAAACTTCCCTTATTTTGTGGCAAAAATGCAGAAATTCCCATTATTTTGGGGTAAAAAGTAAGAAATTTCCCTCACTTTGTAAGCAAATTGCAGAAATTTTCCATATTTTGGGGAAAAAATGTAGTAATGCTTCTAATTTTGTGGCAAAATTCAGAAATTTCACTAATTTTGTAGCAAATTCAGAAATTTTACTAATTTTGAGGCAAAAAGGCAGAAATTCCTATTATTTTGGGGCAAAAATGCAGAAATTCTTTTTATTTTGGGGCAAAAAGGCAGAAATTCTCCTCATTTTGGGGCCAAAAGGCAGAAATTTCCTTTATTTTTGGGCAAAATTGCAGAAATTTCCCTTATCATGGGACAAAAATCCAGAAATTCCCCTCATTTTAGGTCAAAAAGGCAGAAATTCCGCTAATTTTGGGGCAAATTGCAGAAATTAAACTTATTTAAGGGAAGAAGACTGAAATTCCCCTTATTTTGTGCCAAAAAAGCAGAAATTCTTCTTATTTTAGGGCAAAAAGGCAGAAATTCCAATTAATTTTGGGGAAAAATGCAGAAATTTCCCTTATTTTGGGGCAAAAACACAGGAATGACTTTAATTTTGCGGCAAAAATGCAGAAATTCCCCTAATTTTGGGGCAAATGGCAGAAATTCCCCTTATTGTGGGGAAAAATTGCTGCAATTTCCCTCTTATGGGACAAAATTGCAAAAATTTCTCTTATTTTGGGGCAAAATTATCAGATTTTCCCCTTATTTCAGGTCAAAAATGCAGAAATACCGCATACTTGGTGTCAAAAATGCAGAAATTACCCCTATTTTAGGGCAAAAATACTGAAATTCCCCCTTTTTGCGCCAAAAAGGCAGAAATTTCCCTTATTTTGGGCAAAAATGCAGAAATTCCCCTTATTTTGGAACAAAATTGAAGAAATTCCCCTTTTTTTGTTTCAAAAAGGCAGTAATTCCCTTTATTTTGGAGCACAAATGAAGAAAATTCCCTTATTTTGTTGCAAAATTGCATTAATTTTCCTTATTATAGGGTAAAAAGGCAGAAATTCCCCTTATTATAGGACAAAATTGCAGAAATTTCCATTATGTTGCGGCAAAATTGCAGAAATTCCCATAATTTTAGGGCAAAATTGCAGAAATTTCCCTTATTTTGGGACAAAATTGCAGAAATTCCCCTAATTTTGAAAAAAAATTGCAGAAATTCCCCTTATTTTGGAGCAAAAATGCAGAAATTTTCCTTAATTTAGGGCAAAAATACAGAAATTCCCCTTATTTTGGGGCAAAAATGCAGAAATTTCTCTTATTTTAAGCAAAAATTACAGAAATTACCCTTATTTAAGGCAAAAAGTTTATATTTCCCTTAATTGAAAGCAAAAAGGCAGAAATTCCCTTAATTTTGAAGCAAAAGGCAGAAATTCCCCTTATTGTGGGGCAAAATTGCTGAAATTTCCTTTTTTTGAGACAAAATTTCAGAAATTTCTCTTATTTTGTGGCAAAATTGCAGAAATTTAGCTTATTTGGGGTCAAAAATGCAGAAATTACCCTTATTTTAGAGTAAAAAGACTGAAATTTCTCCTTTTTTACGCCAAAAAGGCAGAAATTCCCCTTATTTTGGGGCAAAAATGCAGAAATTCCCTTACTTTGGAACAAAATTGCAGAAATTCCCCTTTTTTGTTTCAAAAAGGCAGAAATTCCCTATATTTTGGAGCAAAAATGCAGAAAATTCCCTTATTTTGGTGCAAAATTGCATAAATTTCCCTTATTATAGGGTAAAAAAGCAGAAATTCCCCTAATTATAGGGCAAAATTGCAGAAATTTCCCTTATTTTGGGGCAAAATTGCAGAAATTCCCATAATTTTAGGACAAAATTGCAGAAATTTCCCTTATTTTGGGGCAAAATTGCAGAAATTCCCCTAATTTTGGAGCAAAAAAGCAGAAATTTTCCTTTTTTGGGTCAAAAAGGCAGAAATTTCTTTATTTTGAGGCAAATTGCAGAAATTTCCTTTATTTTGGCACAAAAATTCTGTAATGCATCTAATTTTGGGGCAAAAATCAGAAATTCCATTAATTTTGGGGCAAAAAGGCAGAAATTCCCCTTATTGTGGGCAATATTGCTGAAATTTCCCTTTTTTGGGACAAAATTGCAGAAATTTCCCTTATTTTTGGGCAAAATTGCAGAAATTTCACTTATCTTGTTGCAAAAATACAGAAATTCCTTTTATTTCAGGTCAAAAAATAGAAATTACGCTTTCTTGGGGGCAAATTCCAGAAATTACCCTTATTTTAGAGAAAAAGCCTGAAATTCCTCTTATTTTGTGACAAAAAGGCAGAAATTCTTCTTATTTTAGAGCAAAAATGCAGAAATTTCACATAATTTTGGGCAAAAATGCAGAAATTTCCCTTGTTTTGGGGTAAAACACAGTAATGGCCCTAATTTTGAAGCACAAAGGAGGAAATTCCCCTAATTTTTGGGAAAAAAGGCAGAAAATCCCCTTAATTTTGGGCAAAAATTCTGAAATTCCCCTTATTTTGGAGCAAAAATGCAGAAATTTTCCTTATTTTAGGGCAAAAAGACTAAAATCCCCTTATTTTGTGGCAAAAAGGCAGAAATTCCCCTTATTTTAGGGCAAAAAGGCAGAAATTCACGTTAATTTTGGTCAAAAATGAAGAAATTTTCCTTAATTTGTGGCAAAAATGCAGAAATTTCCCTTATTTTTGGCAAAATAGGCAGAAATTTCCCTTATTTTGAGGCAAAAGCTTATAAATTTAACTTATTTTAGTATAAAAATGCAGAAACTTCCCTTATTTTGTGGCAAAAATGCAGAAATTCCCATTATTTTGGGGTAAAAAGGAAGAAATTTCCCTTACTTTGTAACAAAATTGCAGAAATTTACCATATTTTGGGGCAAAATTGTAGTAATGCTTCTAATTTCGAGGCAAAAATCAGAAATTTCACTAATTTTTGAGCAAAATTCAGAAATTTCACTAATTTTGAGGCAAAAAGGCAGAAATTCCTATTATTTTGGGGCAAAAATGCAGAAATTCTTTTTATTTTGGGGCAAAAAGGCAGAAATTCTCCTCATTTTGGGGCCAAAAGGCAGAAATTTCCTTTATTTTTGGGCAAAATTGCAGAAATTTCCCTTATCATGGGACAAAAATCCAGAAATTCCCCTCATTTTAGGTCAAAAAGGCAGAAATTCCGCTAATTTTGGGGCAAATTGCAGAAATTAAACTTATTTAAGGGAAGAAGACTGAAATTCCCCTTATTTTGTGCCAAAAAAGCAGAAATTCTTCTTATTTTAGGGCAAAAAGGCAGAAATTCCAATTAATTTTGGGGAAAAATGCAGAAATTTCCCTTATTTTGGGGCAAAAACACAGGAATGACTTTAATTTTGCGGCAAAAATGCAGAAATTCCCCTAATTTTGGGGCAAATGGCAGAAATTCCCCTTATTGTGGGGAAAAATTGCTGCAATTTCCCTCTTATGGGACAAAATTGCAAAAATTTCTCTTATTTTGGGGCAAAATTATCAGATTTTCCCCTTATTTCAGGTCAAAAATGCAGAAATACCGCATACTTGGTGTCAAAAATGCAGAAATTACCCCTATTTTAGGGCAAAAATACTGAAATTCCCCCTTTTTGCGCCAAAAAGGCAGAAATTTCCCTTATTTTGGGCAAAAATGCAGAAATTCCCCTTATTTTGGAACAAAATTGAAGAAATTCCCCTTTTTTTGTTTCAAAAAGGCAGTAATTCCCTTTATTTTGGAGCACAAATGAAGAAAATTCCCTTATTTTGTTGCAAAATTGCATTAATTTTCCTTATTATAGGGTAAAAAGGCAGAAATTCCCCTTATTATAGGACAAAATTGCAGAAATTTCCATTATGTTGCGGCAAAATTGCAGAAATTCCCATAATTTTAGGGCAAAATTGCAGAAATTTCCCTTATTTTGGGACAAAATTGCAGAAATTCCCCTAATTTTGAAAAAAAATTGCAGAAATTCCCCTTATTTTGGAGCAAAAATGCAGAAATTTTCCTTAATTTAGGGCAAAAATACAGAAATTCCCCTTATTTTGGGGCAAAAATGCAGAAATTTCTCTTATTTTAAGCAAAAATTACAGAAATTACCCTTATTTAAGGCAAAAAGTTTATATTTCCCTTAATTGAAAGCAAAAAGGCAGAAATTCCCTTAATTTTGAAGCAAAAGGCAGAAATTCCCCTTATTGTGGGGCAAAATTGCTGAAATTTCCTTTTTTTGAGACAAAATTTCAGAAATTTCTCTTATTTTGTGGCAAAATTGCAGAAATTTAGCTTATTTGGGGTCAAAAATGCAGAAATTACCCTTATTTTAGAGTAAAAAGACTGAAATTTCTCCTTTTTTACGCCAAAAAGGCAGAAATTCCCCTTATTTTGGGGCAAAAATGCAGAAATTCCCTTACTTTGGAACAAAATTGCAGAAATTCCCCTTTTTTGTTTCAAAAAGGCAGAAATTCCCTATATTTTGGAGCAAAAATGCAGAAAATTCCATTATTTTGGTGCAAAATTGCATAAATTTCCCTTATTATAGGGTAAAAAAGCAGAAATTCCCCTAATTATAGGGCAAAATTGCAGAAATTTCCCTTATTTTGGGGCAAAATTGCAGAAATTCCCATAATTTTAGGACAAAATTGCAGAAATTTCCCTTATTTTGGGGCAAAATTGCAGAAATTCCCCTAATTTTGGAGCAAAAAAGCAGAAATTTTCCTTTTTTGGGTCAAAAAGGCAGAAATTTCTTTATTTTGAGGCAAATTGCAGAAATTTCCTTTATTTTGGCACAAAAATTCTGTAATGCATCTAATTTTGGGGCAAAAATCAGAAATTCCATTAATTTTGGGGCAAAAAGGCAGAAATTCCCCTTATTGTGGGCAATATTGCTGAAATTTCCCTTTTTTGGGACAAAATTGCAGAAATTTCCCTTATTTTTGGGCAAAATTGCAGAAATTTCACTTATCTTGTTGCAAAAATACAGAAATTCCTTTTATTTCAGGTCAAAAAATAGAAATTACGCTTTCTTGGGGGCAAATTCCAGAAATTACCCTTATTTTGGAGAAAAAGCCTGAAATTCCTCTTATTTTGTGACAAAAAGGCAGAAATTCTTCTTATTTTAGAGCAAAAATGCAGAAATTTCACATAATTTTGGGCAAAAATGCAGAAATTTCCCTTATTTTGGGGTAAAACACAGTAATGGCCCTAATTTTGAAGCACAAAGGAGGAAATTCCCCTAATTTTTGGGAAAAAAGGCAGAAAATCCCCTTAATTTTGGGCAAAAATTCTGAAATTCCCCTTATTTTGGAGCAAAAATGCAGAAATTTTCCTTATTTTAGGGCAAAAAGACTAAAATCCCCTTATTTTGTGGCAAAAAGGCAGAAATTCCCCTTATTTTAGGGCAAAAAGGCAGAAATTCACGTTAATTTTGGTCAAAAATGAAGAAATTTTCCTTAATTTGTGGCAAAAATGCAGAAATTTCCCTTATTTTTGGCAAAATAGGCAGAAATTTCCCTTATTTTGAGGCAAAAGCTTATAAATTTAACTTATTTTAGTATAAAAATGCAGAAACTTCCCTTATTTTGTGGCAAAAATGCAGAAATTCCCATTATTTTGGGGTAAAAAGGAAGAAATTTCCCTTACTTTGTAACAAAATTGCAGAAATTTACCATATTTTGGGGCAAAATTGTAGTAATGCTTCTAATTTCGAGGCAAAAATCAGAAATTTCACTAATTTTGGAGCAAAATTCAGAAATTTCACTAATTTTGAGGCAAAAAGGCAGAAATTCCTATTATTTTGGGGCAAAAATGCAGAAATTCTTTTTATTTTGGGGCAAAAAGGCAGAAATTCTCCTCATTTTGGGGCCAAAAGGCAGAAATTTCACTTATTTTTGGGAAAAATTGCAGAAATTTCCCTTATCATGGGACAAAATTCCAGAAATTCCCCTCATTTTAGGTCAAAAAAACAGAAATTCCGCTAATTTAGAGGCAAATTGCAGAAATTAAACATATTTAAGGGAAGAAGACTGAAATTCCCCTTATTTTGTGCCAAAAAAGCAGAAATTCTTCTTATTTTAGGGCAAAAAGGCAGAAATTCCAATTAATTTTGGGGAAAAATGCAGAAATTTCCCTTATTTTGGGGCAAAAACACAGGAATGCCTTTAATTTTGCGGCAAAAATGCAGAAATTCCCCTAATTTTGGGGCAAATGGCACAAATTCCCCTTACTGTGGGGCAAAATTGCTGCAATTTCTCTTTTTTGGGACAAAATTGCAAAAATTTCTCTTATTTTGGGGCAAAATTATCAGAAATTCCCCTTATTTCAGGTCAAAAATGCAGAAATACCGCATACTTGGTGTCAAAAATGCAGAAATTACCCCTATTTTAGGGCAAAAATACTGAAATTCCCCATTTTTTGTGCCAAAAAGGCAGAAATTTCCCTTATTTTAGGCAAAAATTCAGAAATTCCCCTTATTTTGGAACAAAATTGAAGAAATTCCCCTTTTTTTGTTTCAAAAAGGCAGTAATTCCCTTTATTTTGGAGCACAAATGAAGAAAATTCCCTTATTTTGTTGCAAAATTGCATTAATTTCTCTTATTATAGGGTAAAAAGGCAGAAATTCCTCTAATTATAAGACAAAATTGCAGAAATTTCCATTATGTTGCGGCAAAATTGCAGAAATTCTCATAATTTTAGGGCAAAATTGCAGAAATTTCCTTTATTTTGGGACAAAATTGCAGAAATTTCCCTAATTTTGAAAAAAAATTGCAGAAATTCCCCTTATTTTGGAGCAAAAATGCAGAAATTTCTCTTATTTTAAGCAAAAAATACAGAAATTACCATTATTTAAGGCAAAAAGACTAAATTCCCCTAATTTCGGGGCAAAAAGGCAGAAATTTCTCTTATTTTAAGCAAAAAATACAGAAATTACCCTTATTTAAGGCAAAAAGACTAAATTCCCCTAATTTGGGGGCAAAAAGGCAGAAATTCCCCTAATTTTGAAGCAAAAGGCAGAAATTCCCCTTATTGTGGGGCAAAATTGCTGAAATTTCCTTTTTTTGAGACAAAATTGCAGAAATTTCTCTTATTTTGGGGCAAAATTGCAGAAATTCAGCTTATTTGGGGTCAAAAATGCAGAAATTACCCTTATTTTAGGGTAAAATAACTAAAATTTCCCTTTTTTTTCGCCAATAAGGCAGAAATTCCCCTTATTTTGGGGCAAAAATGCAGAAATTCCCCTTATTTTGGAACAAAATTGCAGAAATTCCCCTTTTTTGTTTCAAAAAGGCAGAAATTCCCTATATTTTGGAGCAAAAATGCAGAAAATTCCCTTATTTTGGTGCAAAATTGCATAAATTTCTCTTATTATAGGGTAAAAAGGCAGAAATTCCCCTAATTATAGGGCAAAATTGCAGAAATTTCCCTTATTTTGGGGCAAAATTGCAGAAATTCCCATAATTTTAGGACAAAATTGCAGAAATTTCCCTTATTTTGGGGCAATATTGCAGAAATTCCCCTAATATAGGAGCAAAAATGCAGGACTTTACCTTTTTTGGGTCAAAAAGGCAGAAATTTCTTTATTTTGAGGCAAATTGCAGAAATTTCCCTTATTTTGGGACAAAATTGCAGAAATTCCCCTAATTTTGGAGCAAAAATGCAGAAATTTTCCATTTTTGGGTCAACAAGGCAGAAATTTCTTTATTTTGAGGCAAATTGCATAAATTTCCCTTATTTTGGCGCAAAAATTCTGTAATGCTTCTAATTTTGGGGCAAAAATCAGAAATTCTATTAATTTTGGGGCAAAAAGGCAGAAATTCCCCTTATTGTGGGCAATATTGCTGAAATTTCCCTTTTTTGGGACAAAATTGCAGAAATTTTCCTTATTTTTGGGCAAAATTGCAGAAATTTCTCTTATCTTGTGGCAAAAATACAGAAATTCCTTTTATTTCAGGTCAAAAAGACAGAAATTACGCTTTCGTGGGGGCAAATTCCAGAAATTACCCTTATTTTGGAGAAAAAGCCTGAAATTCCTCTTATTTTGTGACAAAAAGGCAGAAATTCTTCTTATTTTAGAGCAAAAATGCAGAAATTCCACCTAATTTTGGGCAAAAATGCAGAAATTTCCCTTATTTTGGGGTAAAACACAGTAATGCCCCTAATTTGGAGCACAAAAGTGGAAATTCCCCTAATTTTGGAGTAAAAAGGGAGAAATTCCCCTTATTTTGGGGCAAAAATTCTGAAATTCCCCTTATTTTAGAGCAAAAATGCAGTAATTTTCCTTATTTTAGGGCAAAAAGACTAAAATCCCCTTATTTTTTGGCAAATAGGCAGAAATTCCCCTTATTTCAGGGCAAAAAGGCAGAAATTCACGTTAATTTTGGTCAAAAATGCAGAAATTTTCCTTAATTTGTGGCAAAAATGCAGAAATTTCCCTTATTTTTGGCAAAATAGGCAGAAATTTCCCTTATTTTGAATCAAAAGCTTAGAAATTTAAATTATTTTAGTATAAAATTGCAGAAACTTCCCTTATTTTGTGGCAAAAATGCAGAAATTCCCATTATTTTGGGGTAAAAAGTAAGAAATTTCCCTCACTTTGTAAGCAAATTGCAGAAATTTTCCATATTTTGGGGAAAAAATGTAGTAATGCTTCTAATTTTGTGGCAAAATTCAGAAATTTCACTAATTTTGTAGCAAATTCAGAAATTTTACTAATTTTGAGGCAAAAAGGCAGAAATTCCTATTATTTTGGGGTAAAAATGCAGAAATTCTTTTTATTTTGGGGCAAAAAGTCAGAAATTCTCCTCATTTTGGGGCCAAAAGGCAGAAATTTCCCTTATTTTTGGGCAAAATTGCAGAAATTTCCCTTATCATGGGACAAAAATCCAGAAATTCCCCTCATTTTAGGTCAAAAAGGCAGAAATTCCGCTAATTTTGGGGCAAATTGCAGAAATTAAACTTATTTAAGGGAAGAAGACTGAAATTCCTCTTATTTTGTGCCAAAAAAGCAGAAATTCTTCTTATTTTAGGGCAAAAAGGCAGAAATTCCAATTAATTTTGGGGAAAAATGCAGAAATTTCCCTTATTTTGGGGCAAAAACACAGGAATGCCTTTAATTTTGTGGCAAAAATGCAGAAATTCCCCTAATTTTGGGGCAAATGGCAGAAATTCCCCTTATTGTGGGGCAAAATTGCTGCAATTTCCCTTTTTTGGGACGAAATTGCAAAAATTTCTCTTATTTTGGGGCAAAATTATCAGAAATTCCCCTTATTTCAGGTCAAAAATGCAGAAATACCGCATACTTCGTGTCAAAAATGCAGAAATTACCCCTATTTTAGGGCAAAAATACTGAAATTCCCTATTTTTTGTGCCAAAAAGGCAGAAATTTCCCTTATTTTGGGCAAAAATGCAGAAATTCCCCTTATTTTGGAACAAAATTGAAGAAATTCCCCTTTTTTTGTTTCAAAAAAACAGAAATTCCCTTTATTTTGGAGCACAAATGAAGAAAATTCCCTTATTTTGTTGCAAAATTGCATTAATTTCTCTTATTATAGGGTAAAAAGGCAGAAATTCCCCTAATTATAGGACAAAATTGCAGAAATTTCCATTATGTTGCGGCAAAATTGCAGAAATTCCCATAATTTTAGGGCAAAATTGCAGAAATTTCCCTTAATTTGGGACAAAATTGCAGAAATTCCCCTAATTTTGAAAAAAAATTGCAGAAATTCTCTTTATTTTGGAGCAAAAATGCAGAAATTTTCCTTAATTTAGGGCAAAAATACAGAAATTCCCCTTATTTTGGGGCAAAAATGCAGAAATTTCTCTTATTTTAAGCAAAAATTACAGAAATTACCTTTATTTAAGGCAAAAAGTCTATATTCCCCTTAATTGAAAGCAAAAAGGCAGAAATTCCTCTAATTTTGAAGCAAAAGGCAGAAATTCCCCTTATTGTGGGGCAAAATTGCTGAAATTTTTTTTTTTGAGACAAAATTGCAGAAATTTCTCTTATTTTGGGGCAAAATTGCAGAAATTCAGCTTATTTGGGGTCAAAAATGCAGAAATTACCCTTATTTTAGGGTTAAAAGCCTGAAATTTCTCCTTTTTTGCGCCAAAAAGGCAGAAATTCCCCTTATTTTGGGGCAAAAATGCAGAAATTCCCTTACTTTGGAACAAAATTGCAGAAATTCCCCTTTTTTGTTTCAAAAAGGCAGAAATTCCCTATATTTTGGAGCAAAAATGCAGAAAATTCCCTTATTTTGGTGCAAAATTGCATAAATTTCCCTTATTATAGGGTAAAAAAGCAGAAATTCCCCTAATTATAGGGCAAAATTGCAGAAATTTCCCTTATTTTGGGGCAAAATTGCAGAAATTCCCTTAATTTTGGAGCAAAAAAGCAGAAATTTTCCTTTTTTGGGTCAAAAAGGTACAAATTTCTTTATTTTGAGGCAAATTGCAGAAATTTCCTTTATTTTGGCGCAAAAATTCTGTAATGCTTCTAATTTTGGGGCAAAAAATCAGAAATTCCATTAATTTTGGGGCAAAAAGGCAGAAATTCCCCTTATTGTTGGCAATATTGCTGAAATTTCCCTTTTTTGGGACAAAATTGCAGAAATTTCCCTTATTTTTGGGCAAAATTGCAGAAATTTCACTTATCTTGTGGCAAAAATACAGAAATTCCTTTTATTTCAGGTCAAAAAATAGAAATTATGCTTTCTTGGGGGCAAATTCCAGAAATTACCCTTATTTTGGAGAAAAAGCCTGAAATTCCTCTTATTTTGTGACAAAAAGGCAGAAATTCTTCTTATTTTAGAGCAAAAATGCAGAAATTTCACATAATTTTGGGCAAAAATGCAGAAATTTCCCTTATTTTCGGGCAAAATTGCAGAAAATTCCCTTATCATGGGACAAAAATCCAGAAATTCCCCTCATTTTAGGTCAAAAAGGCAGAAATTCCGCTAATTTGGAGGCAAATTGCAGAAATTAAACATATTTAAGGGAAGAAGACTGAAATTCCCCTTATTTTGTGCCAAAAATGCAGAAATTCTTCTTATTTTAGGGCAAAAAGTCAGAAATTCCAATTAATTTTGGGGAAAAATGCAGAAATTTCCCTTATTTTGGGGCAAAAACACAGGAATGCCTTTAATTTTGCGGCAAAAATGCAGAAATACCCTAATTTTGGGGCAAATGGCAGAAATTCCCCTTACTGTGGGGCAAAATTGCTGCAATTTCCCTTTTTTGGGACAAAAATGCAAAAATTTCTCTTATTTTGGGGCAAAATTATCAGAAATTCCCCTTATTTCAGGTCAAAAATGCAGAAATACCGCATACTTCGTGTCAAAAATGCAGAAATTACCCCTATTTTAGGGCAAAAATACTGAAATTCCCCATTTTTGTGCCAAAAAGGCAGAAATTTCCCTTATTTTGGGCAAAAATGCAGAAATTCCACTTATTTTGGAACAAAATTGAAGAAATTCCCCTTTTTTTGTTTCAAAAGCAGAAATTCCCTTTATTTTGGAGCACAAATTAAGAAAATTCCCTTATTTTGTTGCAAAATTGCATTAATTTCTCTTATTATAGGGTAAAAAGGCAGAAATTCCCCTAATTATAGGACAAAATTGCAGAAATTTCCATTATGTTGCGGCAAAATTGCAGAAATTCCTATAATTTTAGGGCAAAATTGCAGAAATTTCCTTTATTTTGGGACAAAATTGCAGAAATTCCCCTAATTTTGAAAAAAAATTGCAGAAATTCTTCTTATTTTGGAGCAAAAATGCAGAAATTTCTCTTATTTTAAGCAAAAAATACAGAAATTACCCTTATTTAAGGCAAAAAGACTAAATTACCCTAATTTGGGGGCAAAAAGGCAGAAATTACCCTAATTTTGAAGCAAAAGGCAGAAATTCCCCTTATTGTGGGGCAAAATTGCTGAAATTTCCTTTTTTTGAGACAAAATTGCAGAAATTTCTCTTATTTTGGGGCAAAATTGCAGAAATTCAGCTTATTTGGGGTCAAAAATGCAGAAATTACCCTTATTTTAGGGTAAAAAGACTAAAATTTCCCCTTTTTTTCGCCAAAAAGGCAGAAATTCCCCTTATTTTGGGGCAAAAATGCAGAAATTCCCCTTATTTTGGAACAAAATTGCAGAAATTCCACTTTTTTGTTTCAAAAAGGCAGAAATTCCCTATATTTTGGAGCAAAAATGCAGAAAATTCCCTAATTTTGGTGCAAAATTGCATAAATTTCCCTTATTATAGAGTAAAAAGGCAGAAATTCCCCTAATTATAGGGCAAAATTGCAGAAATTTCCCTTATTTTGGGGCAAAATTGCAGAAATTCCCATAATTTTAGGACAAAATTGCAGAAATTTCCCTTATTTTGGGGCAATATTGCAGAAATTCCCCTAATATAGGAGCAAAAATGCAGAAATTTTCCTTTTTTGGGTCAAAAAGGCAGAAATTTCTTTATTTTGAGGCAAATTGCAGAAATTTCCCATATTTTGGGACAAAATTGTAGAAATTCCCCTAATTTTGGAGCAAAAATACAGAAATTTTCCATTTTTGGGTCAACAAGGCAGAAATTTCTTTATTTTGAGGCAAATTGCAGAAATTTCCCTTATTTTGGCGCAAAAATTCTGTAATGCTTCTAATTTTGGGGCAAAAATCAGAAATTCTATTAATTTTGGGGCAAAAAGGCAGAAATTCCCCTTATTGTGGGCAATATTGCTGAAATTTCCCTTTTTTGGGACAAAATTGCAGAAATTTTCCTTATTTTTGGGCAAAATTGCAGAAATTTCTCTTATCTTGTGGCAAAAATACAGAAATTCCTTTTATTTCAGGTCAAAAAGACAGAAATTACGCTTTCGTGGGGGCAAATTCAAGAAATTACCCTTATTTTGGAGAAAAAGCCTGAAATTCCTCTTATTTTGTGACAAAAAGGCAGAAATTCTTCTTATTTTAGAGCAAAAATGCAGAAATTCCACCTAATTTTGGCCAAAAATGCAGAAATTTCCCTTATTTTGGGGTAAAACACAGTAATGCCCCTAATTTTGGAGCACAAAGGTGGAAATTCCCGTAATTTTGGGGTAAAAGGGAGAAATTCCCCTTATTTTGGGGCAAAAATTCTGAAATTCCCCTTATTTTAGAGCAAAAATGCAGTAATTTTCCTTATTTTAGGGCAAAAAGACTAAAATCCTTTTATTTTGTGGCAAAAAGGCAGAAATTCCCCTTATTTTAGGGCAAAAAGGCAGAAATTCACGTTAATTTTGGTCAAAAATGCAGAAATTTTCCTTAATTTGTGGCAAAAATGCAGAAATTTCCCTTATTTTTGGCAAAATAGGCAGAAATTTCCCTTATTTTGAGGCAAAAGCTTAGAAATTTAAATTATTTTAGTATAAAATTGCAGAAACTTCCCTTATTTTGTGGCAAAAATGCAGAAATTCCCATTATTTTGGGGTAAAAAGTAAGAAATTTCTCTCACTTTGTAACAAAATTGCAGTAATTTTCCATATTTTGGGGCAAAAATGTAGTAATGCTTCTAATTTTGTGGCAAAATTCAGAAATTTCATTAATTTTGTAGCAAATTCAGAAATTTTACTAATTTTGAGGCAAAAAGGCAGAAATTCCTATTATTTTGGGGCAAAAATGCAGAAATTCTTTTTATTTTGGGGCAAAAAGGCAGAAATTCTCCTCATTTTGGGGCCAAAAGGCAGAAATTTCCCTTATTTTTGGGCAAAATTGCAGAAATTTCCCTTATCATGGGACAAAAATCCAGAAATTCCCCTCATTTTAGGTCAAAAAGGCAGAAATTCCGCTAATTTTGGGGCAAATTGCAGAAATTAAACTTATTTAAGGGAAGAAGACTGAAATTCCCCTTATTTTGTGCCAAAAAAGCAGAAATTCTTCTTATTTTAGGGCAAAAAGTCAGAAATTCCAATTAATTTTGGGAAAAAATGCAGAAATTTCCCTTATTTTCGGGCAAAAACACAGGAATGCCTTTAATTTTGCGGCAAAAATGCAGAAATTCCCCTAATTTTGGGGCAAATGGCAGAAATTCCCCTTATTGTGGGGCAAAATTGCTGCAATTTCCCTTTTTTGGGACAAAATTGCAAAAATTTCTCTTATTTTGGGGCAAAATTATCAGAAATTCCCCTTTTTTCAGGTCAAAAATGCAGAAATACCACATACTTGGTGTCAAATATGCAGAAATTACCCCTATTTTAGGGCAAAAATACTGAAATTCCCCATTTTTTGTGCCAAAAAGGCAGAAATTTCCCTTATTTTGGGCAAAAATGCAGAAATTCCCCTTATTTTGGAACAAAATTGAAGAAATTCCCCTTTTTTTGTTTCAAAAAGGCAGAAATTCCCTTTATTTTGGAGCACAAATGAAGAAAATTCCCTTATTTTGTTGCAAAATTGCATTAATTTCTCTTACTATAGGGTAAAAAGGTAGAAATTCCCCTAATTATAGAACAAAATTGCAGAAATTTCCATAATTTTAGGGCAAAATTGCAGAAATTTCCTTTATTTTGGGACAAAATTGCAGAAATTCCCTTAATTTTGAAAAAAAATTGCAGAAATTCCCCTTATTTTGGAGCAAAAATGCAGAACTTTCCCTTATTTTAAGCAAAAAATACAGAAATTACCCTTATTTAAGGCAAAAAGACTAAATTCCCCTAATTTGGGGGCAAAAAGGCAGAAATTCCCCTAATTTTGAAGCAAAAGGCAGAAATTCCCCTTATTGTGGGGCAAAATTGCTGAAATTTCCTTTTTTTGAGACAAAATTGCAGAAATTTCTCTTATTTTGGGGCAAAATTGCAGAAATTCAGCTTATTTGGGGTCAAAAATGCAGAAATTACCCTTATTTTAGGGTTAAAAGCCTGAAATTTCTCCTTTTTTGCGCCAAAAAGGCAGAAATTCCCCTTATTTTGGGGCAAAAATGCAGAAATTCCCTTACTTTGGAACAAAATTGCAGAAATTCCCCTTTTTTGTTTCAAAAAGGCAGAAATTCCCTATATTTTGGAGCAAAAATGCAGAAAATTCCCTTATTTTGGTGCAAAATTGCATAAATTTCCCTTATTATAGGGTAAAAAAGCAGAAATTCCCCTAATTATAGGGCAAAATTGCAGAAATTTCCCTTATTTTGGGGCAAAATTGCAGAAATTCCCCTAATTTTGGAGCAAAAAAGCAGAAATTTTCCTTTTTTGGGTCAAAAAGGTAGAAATTTCTTTATTTTGAGGCAAATTGCAGAAATTTCCTTTATTTTGGCGCAAAAATTCTGTAATGCTTCTAATTTTGGGGCAAAAATCAGAAATTCTATTAATTTTGGGGCAAAAAGGCAGAAATTCCCCTTATTGTGGGCAATATTGCTGAAATTTACCTTTTTTGGGACAAAATTGCAGAAATTTCCCTTATTTTTGGGCAAAATTGCAGAAATTTCACTTATCTTTTGGCAAAAATACAGAAATTCCTTTTATTTCAGGTCAAAAAATAGAAATTATGCTTTCTTGGGGGCAAATTCCAGAAATTACCCTTATTTTGGAGAAAAAGCCTGAAATTCCTCTTATTTTGTGACAAAAAGGCAGAAATTCTTCTTATTTTAGAGCAAAAATGCAGAAATTTCACATAATTTTGGGCAAAAATGCAGAAATTTCCCTTATTTTCGGGCAAAATTGCAGAAAATTCCCTTATCATGGGACAAAAATCCAGAAATTCCCCTCATTTTAGGTCAAAAAGCAGAAATTCCGCTAATTTGGAAGCAAATTGCAGAAATTAAACATATTTAAGGGAAGAAGACTGAAATTCCCCTTATTTTGTGCCAAAAATGCAGAAATTCTTCTTATTTTAGGGCAAAAAGTCAGAAATTCCGATTAATTTTGGGGAAAAATGCAGAAATTTCCCTTATTTTGGGGCAAAAACACAGGAATGCCTTTAATTTTGCGGCAAAAATGCAGAAATACCCTAATTTTGGGGCAAATGGCAGAAATTCCCCTTACTGTGGGGCAAAATTGCTGCAATTTCCCTTTTTTGGGACAAAAATGCAAAAATTTCTCTTATTTTGGGGCAAAATTATCAGAAATTCCCCTTATTTCAGGTCAAAAATGCAGAAATACCGCATACTTTGTGTCAAAAATGCAGAAATTACCCCTATTTTAGGGCAAAAATACTGAAATTCCCCATTTTTTGTGCCAAAAAGGCAGAAATTTCCCTTATTTTGGGCAAAAATGCAGAAATTCCCCTTATTTTTTAACAAAATTGAAGAAATTCCCCTTTTTTTGTTTCAAAAAGGCAGAAATTCCCTTTATTTTGGAGCACAAATGAAGAAAATTCCCTTATTTTGTTGCAAAATTGCATTAATTTCTCTTATTATAGGGTAAAAAGGCAGAAATTCCCCTAATTATAGGACAAAATTGCAGAAATTTCCATTATGTTGCGGCAAAATTGCAGAAATTCCCATAATTTTAGGGCAAAATTGCAGAAATTTCCCTTATTTTGGGGCAAAATTGCAGAAATTCCCATAATTTTAGGACAAAAATGCAGAAATTTCCCTTATTTTGGGGCAATATTGCAGAAATTCCCCTAATATAGGAGCAAAAATGCAGAAATTTTCCTTTTTTGGGTCAAAAAGGCAGAAATTTCTTTATTTTGAGGCAAATTGCAGAAATTTCCCTTATTTTGGGACAAAATTGCAGAAATTCCCCTAATTTTGGAGCAAAAATGCAGAAATTTTCCATTTTTGGGTCAACAAGGCAGAAATTTCTTTATTTTGAGGCAAACTGCAGAAATTTCCCTTATTTTGGCGCAAAAATTCTGTAATGCTTCTAATTTTGGGGCAAAAATCAGAAATTCTATTAATTTTGGGGCAAAAAGGCAGAAATTCCCCTTATTGTGGGCAATATTGCTGAAATTTCCCTTTTTTGGGACAAAATTGCAGAAATTTTCCTTATTTTTGGGCAAAATTGCAGAAATTTCTCTTATCTTGTGGCAAAAATACAGAAATTCCTTTTATTTCAGGTCAAAAAGACAGAAATTACGCTTTCGTGGGGGCAAATTCCAGAAATTACCCTTATTTTGGAGAAAAAGCCTGAAATTCCTCTTATTTTGTGACAAAAAGGCAGAAATTCTTCTTATTTTAGAGCAAAAATGCAGAAATTCCACCTAATTTTGGGCAAAAATGCAGAAATTTCCCTTATTTTGGGGTAAAACACAGTAATGCCCCTAATTTTGGAGCACAAAGGTGGAAATTCCCGTAATTTTGGGGTAAAAGGGAGAAATTCCCCTTATTTTGGGGCAAAAATTCTGAAATTCCCCTTATTTTTGAGCAAAAATGCAGTAATTTTCCTTATTTTAGGGCAAAAAGACTAAAATCCTTTTATTTTGTGGCAAAAAGGCAGAAATTCCCCTTATTTTAGGGCAAAAAGGCAGAAATTCACGTTAATTTTGGTCAAAAATGCAGAAATTTTCCTTAATTTGTGGCAAAAATGCAGAAATTTCCCTTATTTTTGGCAAAATAGGCAGAAATTTCCCTTATTTTGAGGCAAAAGCTTAGAAATTTAAATTATTTTAGTATAAAATTGCAGAAACTTCCCTTATTTTGTGGCAAAAATGCAGAAATTCCCATTATTTTGGGGTAAAAAGTAAGAAATTTCTCTCACTTTGTAACAAAATTGCAGTAATTTTCCATATTTTGGGGCAAAAATGTAGTAATGCTTCTAATTTTGTGGCAAAATTCAGAAATTTCATTAATTTTGTAGCAAATTCAGAAATTTTACTAATTTTGAGGCAAAAAGGCAGAAATTCCTATTATTTTGGGGCAAAAATTCAGAAATTCTTTTTATTTTGGGGCAAAAAGGCAGAAATTCTCCTCATTTTGGGGCCAAAAGGCAGAAATTTCCCTTATTTTTGGGCAAAATTGCAGAAATTTCCCTTATCATGGGACAAAAATCCAGAAATTCCCCTCATTTTAGGTCAAAAAGGCAAAAATTCCGCTAATTTTGGGGCAAATTGCAGAAATTAAACTTATTTAAGGGAAGAAGACTGAAATTCCCCTTATTTTGTGCCAAAAAAGCAGAAATTCTTCTTATTTTAGGGCAAAAAGTCAGAAATTCCAATTAATTTTGGGAAAAAATGCAGAAATTTCCCTTATTTTCGGGCAAAAACACAGGAATGCCTTTAATTTTGCGGCAAAAATGCAGAAATTCCCCTAATTTTTGGGCAAATGGCAGAAATTCCCCTTATTGTGGGGCAAAATTGCTGCAATTTCCCTTTTTTGGGACAAAATTGCAAAAATTTCTCTTATTTTGGGGCAAAATTATCAGAAATTCCCCTTTTTTCAGGTCAAAAATGCAGAAATACCACATACTTGGTTTCAAACATGCAGGAATTACCCCTATTTTAGGGCAAAAATACTAAAATTCCCCATTTTTTGTGCCAAAAAGGCAGAAATTTCCCTTATTTTGGGCAAAAATGCAGAAATTCCCCTTATTTTGGAACAAAATTGAAGAAATTCCCCTTTTTTTGTTTCAAAAAGGCAGAAATTCCCTTTATTTTGGAGCACAAATGAAGAAAATTCCCTTATTTTGTTGCAAAATTGCATTAAATTCTCTTATTATAGGGTAAAAAGGTAGAAATTCCCCTAATTATAGGACAAAATTGCAGAAATTTCCATAATTTTAGGGCAAAATTGCAGAAATTTCCTTTATTTTGGGACAAAATTGCAGAAATTCCCTTAATTTTGAAAAAAAATTGCAGAAATTCCCCTTATTTTGGAGCAAAAATGCAGAACTTTCCCTTATTTTAAGCAAAAAATACAGAAATTACCCTTATTTAAGGCAAAAAGACTAAATTCTCCTAATTTGGGGGCAAAAAGGGAGAAATTACCCTAATTTTGAAGCAAAAGGCAGAAATTCCCCTTATTGTGGGGCAAAATTGCTGAAATTTCCTTTTTTTGAGACAAAATTGCAGAAATTTCTCTTATTTTGGGGCAAAATTGCAGAAATTCAGCTTATTTGTGGTCAAAAATGCAGAAATTACCCTTATTTTAGGGTAAAAAGACTAAAATTTCCCCTTTTTTTCGCCAAAAAGGCAGAAATTCCCCTTATTTTGGGGCAAAAATGCAGAAATTCCCCTTATTTTGGAACAAAATTGCAGAAATTCCCATTTTTTGTTTCAAAAAGGCAGAAATTCCCTATATTTTGGAGCAAAAATGCAGAAAATTCCCTAATTTTGGGGCAAAATTGCATAAATTTCCCTTATTATAGAGTAAAAAGGCAGAAATTCCCCTAATTATAGGGCAAAATTGCAGAAATTTCCCTTATTTTGGGGCAAAATTGCAGAAATTCCCATAATTTTAGGACAAAATTGCAGAAATTTCCCTTATTTTGGGGCAATATTGCAGAAATTCCCCTAATATAGGAGCAAAAATGCAGAAATTTTCCTTTTTTGGGTCAAAAAGGCAGAAATTTCTTTATTTTGAGGCAAATTGCAGAAATTTCCCTTATTTTGGGACAAAATTGCAGAAATTCCCCTAATTTTGGAGCAAAAATGCAGAAATTTTCCATTTTTGGGTCAACAAGGCAGAAATTTCTTTATTTTGAGGCAAATTGCAGAAATTTCCCTTATTTTGGCGTAAAAATTCTGTAATGCTTCTAATTTTGGGGCAAAAATCAGAAATTCTATTAATTTTGGGGCAAAAAGGCAGAAATTCCCCTTATTGTGGGCAATATTGCTGAAATTTCCCTTTTTTGGGACAAAATTGCAGAAATTTTCCTTATTTTTGGGCAAAATTGCAGAAATTTCTCTTATCTTGTGGCAAAAATACAGAAATTCCTTTTATTTCAGGTCAAAAAGACAGAAATTACGCTTTCGTGGGGGCAAATTCCAGAAATTACCCTTATTTTGGAGAAAAAGCCTGAAATTCCTCTTATTTTGTGACAAAAAGGCAGAAATTCTTCTTATTTTAGAGCAAAAATGCAGAAATTCCACCTAATTTTGGCCAAAAATGCAGAAATTTCCCTTATTTTGGGGTAAAACACAGTAATGCCCCTAATTTTGGAGCACAAAGGTGGAAATTCCCCTAATTTTGTGGTAAAAGGGAGAAATTCCCCTTATTTTGGGGCAAAAATTCTGAAATTCCCCTTATTTTAGAGCAAAAATGCAGTAATTTTCCTTATTTTAGGGCAAAAAGACTAAAATCCTTTTATTTTGTGGCAAAAAGGCAGAAATTCCCCTTATTTTAGGGCAAAAAGGCAGAAATTCACGTTAATTTTGGTCAAAAATGCAGAAATTTTCCTTAATTTGTGGCAAAAATGCAGAAATTTCCCTTATTTTTGGCAAAATAGGCAGAAATTTCCCTTATTTTGAGGCAAAAGCTTAGAAATTTAAATTATTTTAGTATAAAATTGCAGAAACTTCCCTTATTTTGTGGCAAAAATGCAGAAATTCCCATTATTTTGGGGTAAAAAGTAAGAAATTTCTCTCACTTTGTAACAAAATTGCAGTAATTTTCCATATTTTGGGGCAAAAATGTAGTAATGCTTCTAATTTTGTGGCAAAATTCAGAAATTCCATTAATTTTGTAGCAAATTCAGAAATTTTACTAATTTTGAGGCACAAAGGCAGAAATTCCTATTATTTTGGGTCAAAAATGCAGTAATTCTTTTTATTTTGGGGCAAAAAGGCAGAAATTCTCCTCATTTTGGGGCCAAAAGGCAGAAATTTCCCTTATTTTTGGGTAAAATTGCAGAAATTTCCCTTATCATGGGACAAAAATCCAGAAATTCCCCTCATTTTAGGTCAAAAAGGCAGAAATTCCGCTAATTTTGGGGCAAATTGCAGAAATTAAACTTATTTAAGGGAAGAAGACTGAAATTCCCCTTATTTTGTGCCAAAAAAGCAGAAATTCTTCTTATTTTAGGGCAAAAAGTCAGAAATTCCAATTAATTTTGGGGAAAAATTCAGAAATTTCCCTTATTTTCGGGCAAAAACACAGGAATGCCTTTAATTTTGCGGCAAAAATGCAGAAATTCCCCTAATTTTGGGGCAAATGGCAGAAATTCCCCTTATTGTGGGGCAAAATTGCTGCAATTTCCCTTTTTTGGGACAAAATTGCAAAAATTTCTCTTATTTTGGGGCAAAATTATCAGAAATTCCCCTTTTTTCAGGTCAAAAATGCAGAAATACCACATACTTGGTTTCAAACATGCAGGAATTACCCCTATTTTAGGGCAAAAATACTAAAATTCCCCATTTTTTGTGCCAAAAAGGCAGAAATTTCCCTTATTTTGGGCAAAAATGCAGAAATTCCCCTTATTTTGGAACAAAATTGAAGAAATTCCCCTTTTTTTGTTTCAAAAAGGCAGAAATTCCCTTTATTTTGGAGCACAAATGAAGAAAATTCCCTTATTTTGTTGCAAAATTGCATTAATTTCTCTTATTATAGGGTAAAAAGGTAGAAATTCCCCTAATTATAGGACAAAATTGCAGAAATTTCCATAATTTTAGGGCAAAATTGCAGAAATTTCCTTTATTTTGGGACAAAATTGCAGAAATTCCCTTAATTTTGAAAAAAAATTGCAGAAATTCCCCTTATTTTGGAGCAAAAATGCAGAACTTTCTCTTATTTTAAGCAAAAAATACAGAAATTACCCTTATTTAAGGCAAAAAGACTAAATTCCCCTAATTTGGGGGCAAAAAGGCAGAAATTCCCCTAATTTTGAAGCAAAAGGCAGAAATTCCCGTTATTGTGGGGCAAAATTGCTGAAATTTCCTTTTTTTGAGACAAAATTGCAGAAATTGCACTTATTTTGGGGCAAAATTGCAGAAATTCAGCTTATTTGGGGTCAAAATTGCAGAAATTACCCTTATTTTAGGGTAAAAAGACTGAAATTTCCCCTTTTTTGCGCGAAAAAGGCAGAAATTCCCCGTATTTTGGGGCAAAAATTCTGAAATTCCCCTTATTTTGGAGCAAAAATGCAGAAATTTTCCTTATTTTAGGGCAAAAAGACTAAAATCCCCTTATTTTGTGGCAAAAAGGCAGAAATTCTTCTTATTTTAGGGCAAAAAGGCAGGAATTCACGTTAATTTTGGTCAAAAATGCAGAAATATTCCTTAATTTGTGGCAAAAATGCAGAAATTTCCCTTATTTTTGGCCAAATAGGCAGATATTTCCCTTATTTTGAGGCAAAAGCTTAGAAATTTAACTTATTTTAGTATAAAATTGCAGAAACTTCACTTATTTTGTGGCAAAAATGCAGAAATTCCCATTATTTTGGGGTAAAAAGTAAGAAATCTCCCTTACTTTGTAACAAAATTGCAGAAATTTTCCATATTTTGGGGCAAAAATGTAGTAATGCTTCTAATTTTGGGGCAAAATTCAAAAATTTCACAAATTTTGGGGCAAAATTCAGAAATTTCATTAATTTTGATGCAAAAATGCAGAAATTCCTATTATTTTGGGGCAAAAATACAGAAATTCTTTTTATTTTGGGGCAAAAAGGCAGAAATTCTCCTCATTTTGGGGCCAAAAGGCAGAAATTTCCCTTATTTTTGGGCAAAATTGCAGAAATTTCCATTATCATGGGACAAAAATCCAGAAATTCCCCTCATTTTAGGTCAAAAAGGCAGAAATTCCGCTAATTTTGGGGCAAATTGCAGAAATTAAACTTATTTAAGGGAAGAAGACTGAAATTCCCCTTATTTTGTGCCAAAAAAGCAGAAATTCTTTTTATTTTAGGGCAAAAAGGGAGAAATTCCAATTAATTTTGGGGAAAAATGCAGAAATTCCCCTTATTTTGGAGCAAAAATGCAGAAATTTTCCTTAATTTAGGGCAAAAATACAGAAATTCCCCTTATTTTGGGGCAAAAATGCAGAAATTTCTCTTATTTTAAGCAAAAATTACAGAAATTACCCTTATTTAAGGCAAAAAGTCTATATTCCCCTTAATTGAAAGCAAAAAGGCAGAAATTCCCCTAATTTTTAAGCAAAAGGCAGAAATTCCCCTTATTGTGGGGCAAAATTGCTGAACTTTCCTTTTTTTGAGACAAAATTGCAGAAATTTCTCTTATTTTGGGGCAAAATTGCAGAAATTCAGCTTATTTAGGGTCAAAAATGCAGAAATTACCCTTATTTTAGAGTAAAAAGACTGAAATTTCCTCTTTTTTGTGCCAAAAAGGCAGAAATTCCCCTTATTTTGGGGCAAAAATGCAGAAATTCCCTTACTTTGGAACAAAATTGCAGAAATTCCACTTTTTTGTTTCAAAAAGGCAGAAATTCCCTATATTTTGGAGCAAAAATGCAGAAAATTCCCTAATTTTGGTGCAAAATTGCATAAATTTCCCTTATTATAGGTTAAAAAAGCAGAAATTCCCCTTATTATAGGGCAAAATTGCAGAAATTTCCCTTATTTTGGGGCAAAATTGCAGAAATTCCCATAATTTTAGGACAAAATTGCCGAAATTTCCCTTACTTTGGGGCAAAATTGCAGAAATTCCCCTAATTTTGGAGCAAAAAAGCAGAAATTTTCCTTTTTTGGGTCAAAAAGGCAGAAATTTCTTTATTTTGAAGCAAATTGCAGAAATTTCCTTTATTTTGGCGCAAAAATTCTGTAATGCTTCTAATTTTGGGGCAAAAATCAGAAATTCCATTAATTTTGGGGCAAAAAGGCAGAAATTCCCCTTATTGTGGGCAATATTGCTGAAATTTCCATATTTTGGGACAAAATTGCAGAAATTTCCCTTATTTTTGGGCAAAATTGCAGAAATTTCACTTATCTTGTGGCAAAAATACAGAAATTCCTTTTATTTCAGGTCAAAAAATAGAAATTACGCTTTCTTGGGGGCAAATTCCAGAAATTACCCTTATTTTGGAGAAAAAGCCTGAAATTCCTCTTATTTTGTGACAAAAAGGCAGAAATTCTTCTTATTTTAGAGCAAAAATGCAGAAATTTCACATAATTTTGGGCAAAAATGCAGAAATTTCCCTTCTTTTGGGGTAAAGCACAGTAATGCCCCTAATTTTGAAGCACAAAGGCGGAAATTCCTCTAATTTTTGGGTAAATAGGCAGAAAATACCCTTAATTTGGGGCAAAAATTCTGAAATTCCCCTTATTTTGGAGCAAAAATGCAGAAATTTTCCTTATTTTAGGGCAAAAAGACTAAAATCCCCTTATTTTGTGGCAAAAAAGCAGAAATTCCCCTTATTTTAGGGCAAAAAGGCAGAAATTCACGTTAATTTTGGTCAAAAATGCAGAAATTTTTTTTAATTTGTGGCAAAAATGCAGAAATTTCCCTTATTTTTGGCAAAATAGGGAGAAATTTCCTTTATTTTGAGGCAAAAGCTTAGAAATTTAACTTATTTTAGTATAAAAATGCAGAAACTTCCCTTATTTTGTGGCAAAAATGCAGAAATTCCCATTATTTTTGGGTAAAAAGGAAGAAATTTCCCTTACTTTGTAACAAAATTGCAGAAATTTACCATATTTTGGGGCAAAATTGTAGTAATGCTTCTAATTTCGGGGCAAAAATCAGAAATTTCACTAATTTTGGAGCAAAATTCAGAAATTTCAGTAATTTTGAGGCAAAAAGGCAGAAATTCTTTTTATTCTGGGGCAAAAAGGCAGAAATTCTCCTCATTTTCGGGCCAAAAGGCAGAAATTTCCATTATTTTTGGGCAAAATTGCAGAAATTTCCCTTATCATGGGACAAAAATCCAGAAATTCCCCTCATTTTAGGTCAAAAAGGCAGAAATTCCGCTAATTTGGAGGCAAATTGCAGAAATTAAACATATTTAAGGGAAGAAGACTGAAATTCCCCTTATTTTGTGCCAAAAAAGCAGAAATTCTTCTTATTTTAGGGCAAAAAGACAGAAATTTCAATTAATTTTGGGAAAAAATGCAGAAATTTCCCTTATTTTGGGGCAAAAACACAGTAATGCCTTTAATTTTGCGGCAAAAATGCAGAAATTACCTTAATTTTGGGGCAAATGGCAGAAATTCCCCTTATTGTGGGGCAAAATTGCTGCAATTTCCCTTTTTTGGGACAAAATTGCAAAAATTTCTCTTATTTTGGGGAAAAAATATCAGAAAATCCTTTTATTTCAGGTCAAAAATGCAGAAATACCGCATACTTGGTGTCACAAATGCAGAAATTACCCCTATTTTAGGGCAAAAATACTGAAATTTCCTTTTTTTTGCACCAAAAAGGCAGAAATTTCCCTTATTTTTGGCAAAAATGCAGAAATTCCCCTTATTTTGGAACAAAATAGAAGAAATTCCATTTTTTTTTGTTTCAAAAAGGCAGAAATTCCCTTTATTTGGGAGCACAAATGAAGAAAATTTAGTTATTTTGTTGCAAAATTGCATTAATTTCCCTTATTATAGGGTAAAAAGGCAGAATTTCCCCTAATTATAGGACAAAATTGCAGAAATTTCCATTATGTTGCGGCAAAATTGCAGAAATTTTCTTTATTTTGGAACAAAATTGCAGAAATTCCTCTAATTTTGAAAAAAAATTGCAGAAATTCCCTTTATTTTGGAGCAAAAATGCAGAAATTTTACTTAATTCAGGGCAAAAATACAGAAATGCTCCTTATTTTGGGGCAAAAAGGCAGAAATTTCTCTTATTTTAAGCAAAAAATACAAAAATTACCCTTATTTAAGGCAAAATGACTAAATTCCCCTTATTTGGGGGCAAAAAGGCAGAAATTCCTCTAATTTTGAAGCAAAATGCAGAAATTCCCCTTATTGTGGGGCAAAATTGCTGAAATTTCCTTTTTTTGAGACAAAATTGCAGAAATTTCTCTTATTTTGAGGCAAAATTGCAGAAATTCAGCTTATTTGGGGTCAAAAATGAAGAAATTACCCTTATTTTAGGGTAATAAGATTAAAATTTCCCCTTTTTTTGCGCCAAAAAGGCAGAAATTCCCCTTATTTTGGGGCAAAAGTTATGAAATTTCCCTTATTTTGGAGCAAAAATGCAGAAATTTTCCTTATTTTAGGGCAAAAAGACTAAAATCCCCTTATTTTGTGGCAAGAAGGCAGAAATTCCTCTTATTTTAGGGAAAAAAGGCAGAAATTCACGTTAATTTTTGACAAAAATGCAGAAATTTTCCTTAATTTGTGGCAAAAATGCAGAAATTTCCCTAATTTTTGGCCAAATAGGCAGAAATTTCCCTTATTTTGAGGCAAAAGCTTAGAAATTTAACTTATTTTAGTATAAAATTGCAGAAACTTCCCTTATTTTGTGGCAAAAATGCAGAAATTCCCATTATTTTGGGGTAAAAAGGAAGAAATTTCCTTTACTTTGTAACAAAATTGCAGAAATTTCCTATATTTTGGGGCAAAAAATGTAGTAATGCTTCTAATTTTGGGGCAAAATTCAGAAATTTACTAATTTTGGGGCAAAATTCAGAAATTTCACTAATTTTGAGGCAAAAAAGCAGAAATTCCTATTATTTTGGGGCAAAAATGCAGAAATTCTTTTTATTTTGGGGCAAAAAGGCAGAAATTCTCCTCATTTTGGGGTCAAAAGGCAGAAATTTCCCTTATTTTTGGGCAAAATTGCAGAAATTTCCCTTATCATGGGACAAAAATCCAGAAATTCCCCTCATTTTAGGTCAAAAAGGTAGAAATTCTGCTAATTTGCAGGCAAATTGCAGAAATTAAACTTATTTAAGGGAAGAAGACTGAAATTCCCCTTATTTTGTGCCAAAAAAGCAGAAATTCTTCTTATTTTAGGGCAAAAAGGCAGAAATTCCAATTAATTTTGGGAAAAAATGTATAAATTTCCCTTATTTTGGGGCAAAAACACAGGAATGCCTTTAATTTTGCGGCAAAAATGCAGAAATTCCCCTAATTTTGGGGCAAATGGCAGAAATTCCCCTTATTGTGGGGCAAAATTGCTGCAATTTCCTTTTTTTGGGACAAAATTGCAAAAATTTCTCTTATTTTGAGGCAAAATTATCAGAAATTCCCCTTATTTCAGGTCAAAAATGCAGAAATACCGCATACTTGGTGTCAAAAATGCAGAAATTACCCTTATTTTAGGGCAAAAATACTGAAATTCCCCCTTTTTTGCGCCAAAAAGGCAGATATTTCCCTTATTTTTGGCAAAAATGCAGAAATTCCCCTTATTTTGGAACAAAATTGAAGAAATTCCCCTTTTTTGTTTCAAAAAGGCAGAAATTCCCTTTATTTTGGAGCACAAATGAAGAAAATTCCCTTATTTTGTTGCAAAATTGCATTAATTTCCCTTATTATAGGGTAAAAATACAGAAATTCCTCTAATTATAGGGCAAAATTGCAGAAATTTCCTTTATGTTGCGGCAAAATTGCAGAAATTCCCATAATTTTAGGGCAAAATTGCAGAAATTTCCCTTATTTTAGGACAAAATTGCAGAAATTCCTCTAATTTTGGAGCAAAAATGCAGAAATTTTCCTTTTTTTGGATCAAAAAGGCAGAAATTTCTCTATTTTGAGGCAAATTGCAGAAATGTCCCTTATTTTGGGGCAAAAATTCTGTAATGCTTCTAATTTTGGGGCAAAAATCAGAAATTCCATTAATTTTGGGGCAAAAAGGCAGAAATTCCCCTTATTGTGGGCTATATTGCTGAAATTTCCCATTTTTGGGACAAAATTGCAGAAATTTCCCTTATTTTTAGGCAAAATTGCAGAAATTTCCCTTATCTTGTGGCAAAAATACAGAAATTCCTTTTATTTCAGGTCAAAAAGACAGAAATTACGCTTTCTTAAAGGCATATTCCAGAAATTACCCTTATTTTAGAGAAAAAGCCTGAAATTCCTCTTATTTTATGACAAAAAGGCAGAAATTCTTCTTATTTTAGAGCAAAAATGCAGAAATTCCACATAATTTTGGGCAAAAATGCAGAAATTTTTTTTTATTTTGGGGTAAAACACAGTAATGCCCCTAATTTTGGAGCAAAAAGGCAGAAATTCTCCTAATTTTAAGGTAAAAATGCAGAAATTCCCCTTTTTTGGAGCAAAAATCCTGAAATTCCCCTTATTTTGGAGTAAAAATGCAGAAATTTTCCTTATTTTAGGGCAAAAAGACAGAAATTCTTCTTATTTTAGGCCAAAAATACAGAAATTACCCTTATTTTAGGCCAAAATAATAAAATCCTATTATTTTGTGGCAAAAAGGCAGAAATTCCCCTTATTTTATGGCAAAAAGGCAGAAATTCCCGTTAATTTAGGGCAAAAATGCAGAAATTTTCCTTAATTTGTGGCAAAAATGCAGAAATTTTCCTTATTTTTGGCCAAATAGGCAGAAATTTCCCTTATTTTGAGGCAAAAGCTTAGAAATTTTACTTATTTTAGTATAAAATTGCAGAAACTTCCCTTATTTTGTGGCAAAAATACAGAAATTCCCATTATTTTGGGGTAAAAAGGAAGAAATTTCCCTTACTTTGTAACAAAATTGCAGAAATTTCCCATATTTTGGGACAAAAATGTAGTAATGCTTCTAATTTTGGGGCAAAATTCAGAAATTTCACTAATTTTGGGGCAAAATTTAGAAATTTCACTAATTTTGGGGCAAAAAGGCAGAAATTCCTATTATTTTAAGGCAAAAATGCAGAAATTCTTTTTATTTTGGGGCAAAAATGCAGAAATTCTCCTCATTTTGGGGCCATAAGGCAGAAATTTCCCTTATTTTTGGGCAAAATTGCAGAAATTTCCCTTATAATGGGACAAAAATCCAGAAATATCCCTCATTTTAGGTCAAAAATGCAGAATTTCCTCTAATTTAATGGCAAATTGCAGAAATTAAACTTATTTAAGTGAAGAAGACTGAAATTCCCCTTATTTTGTGCCAAAAAAGCAGAAATTCTTCTTATTTTAGGGCAAAAAGGCAAAAATTCCAATTAATTTTGGGGAAAAATGCAGAAATTTCCTTTATTTTGGGGCAAAACCACAGTAATTCCTTTAATTTGGTAGCAAAAATGCAGAAATTCCCCTAATTTTGGGGAAAACGGCAAAAATTCCCCTTATTATGGGGCAAAATTGCTGAAATTTCCATTTTTTGGGACAAAATTGCAAAAATTTCTCTTATTTTGGGGTAAAATTATAAGAAATTCCCCTTATTTTTGGTCAAAAATGCAGAAATACCGCATACTTGGTGTCAAAAAATGCAGAAATTACCCTTATTTTAGGGCAAAAATACTGAAATTCCCCCTTTTTTGCGCCAAAATGCAGAAATTTCCTTTATTTTGGGCAAAAATGCAGAAATTCCCCTTATTTTGGAACAAAATAAAAGAAATTCCCTTTTTTTGTTTCAAAAAGGCAGAAATTCCTTTTATTTTCGAGCAAAAATGAAGAAAATTCCCTTATTTTGTTGCAAAATTGCATTACTTTTTCTTATTATAGGGTAAAAAGGCAGAAATTCCTCTAATTATAGGGCAAAATTACAGAAATTTCCTTTATGTTGTGGCAAAATTGCAGAAATTCCCATAATTTTAGGGCAAAATTGCAGAAATTTCCTTTATTTTGGGACAAAATTGAGAAAATTCTTCTAATTTTGAAAAAAAATTGTAGAAATTCCCCTTATTTTAGAGAAAAATGCAAAAATTTTCCTTAATTCAGGGCAAAAATAAGAAATTCCCCTTATTTTGGGGCAAAAATGCAGAAATTTCTCTTATTTTATGCAAAAAATACAGAAATTACCCTTATTTAAGGCAAAAAGACTAAATTCCCCTTATTTTGAAACAAAAAGGCAGAAATTCACCTAATTTTGAAGCAAAAGGCAGAAATTCCCCTTATTATTGGGCAAAATTGCAGAAATTTCTTTTTTTGGGACAAAATTGCAGAAATTCAGCAAATTTGAGGTTAAAAATGCAGAAATTACCCTTATTTTAGGGCAAAAAGACTGAAATTCCCCTTTTTTGCGCCAGAAAGGCAGAAATTCCCCTTATTTTGGGGCAAAAATGCAGAAATTCCGCTTATTTTGAAACAAAATTGCAGAAATTCCCCTTTTTTTGTTTCAAAAGGGCAGAAATTCCCTTTATTTAGAAACAAAAATGCAGAAAATTCCCTTATTTTGGTGCAAAATTGCATAAATTTTCCTTATTATAAGGTAAAAAGGCAGAAATTCTCCTAATTATAGGGCAAAATTGCTGAAATTTCCCTTATTTTGGGGCAAAATTGCAGAAATTCCCATAATTTTAGGACAAAATTGCAGAAATTTCCCTTATTTTGGGGCAAAGTTGCAGAAATTCCCCTAATTTTGGAGCAAAAATGCAGAAATTTTCCTTTTTTGGGTCAAAAATGCAGAAATTTCTTTATTTTGAGGCAAATTGCAGAAATTTCCCTTATTTTGGGGCAAAATTGCAGAAATTCCCCTAATTTTGGAGCAAAAATGCAAAAATTTTCCATTTGTGGATCAACAAGGCAAAAATTTCTTTATTTTGATGCAAATTGCAGAAATTTCCCTTATTTTGGCGCAAAAATTCTGTAATGCTTCTAATTTTGGGGCAAAATCAGAAATTCCATTAATTTTGGGGCAAAAAGGCAGAAATTCCCCTTATTGTGGGCAATATTGCTGAAATTTCCCTTTTTTGGGACAAAATTGCAGAAATTTCCCTTATTTTTGGGCAAAATTTCAGAAATTTCCCTTATCTTGTGGCAAAAATACAGAAATTCCTTTCATTTCAGGTCAAAAAGACAGAAATTACGCTTTCTTGGGGGCAAATTCCAGAAATTACCCTTATTTTGGAGAAAAAGCCTGAAAATCTTCTTATTTTGTGACAAAAAGGCAGAAATTCTTTTTATTTTAGAGCAAAAATGCAGAAATTCCACATAATTTTGAGCAAAAATGCAGAAATTTCTCTTATTTTGATGTAAAACACAGTAATGCCCCTAATTTTGGAGCACAAAGTGGGAAATTCCGTAATTTTGGGGTAAAAAGGCAGAAATTCCCCTTATTTTGGGGCAAAAATTATGAAATTTTCCTTATTTTGGAGCAAAAATGCAGAAATTTTCCTTATTTTAGGGCAAAAAGACTAAAATCCCCTTATTTTGTGGCAAAAAGGCAGAAATTCCCCTTATTTTAGGGCAAAAAGGCAGAAATTCACGTTAATTTTGGTCAAAAATGCAGAAGTTTTCCTAATTTGTGGCAAAAATGCAGAAATTTCCCTTATTTTTGGCCAAATAGGCAGAAATTTCCCTTATTTTGAGGCAAAAGCTTAGAAATTTAACTTATTTTAGTATAAAATTGCAGAAACTTCCCTTATTCTGTGGCAAAAATGCAGAAATTCCCATTATTTTGGGGTAAAAAGTAAGAAATTTCCCTTACTTTGTAACAAAATTGCCGAAATTTTCCATATTTTGGGGCAAAAATGTAGTAATGCTTCTAATTTTGGGGCAAAATTCAGAAATTTCACTAATTTTGGGGCAAAATTCAGAAATTTCACTAATTTTGAGGCAAAAAGGCAGAAATTCGTATTATTTTGGGGAAAAAATGCAGGAATTCTTTTTATTTTGGGGCAAAAAGTCAGAAATTTTCCTCATTTTGGGGCCAAAAGGCAGAAATTTCCCTTATTTTTGGGCAAAATTGCAGAAATTTCCCTTATCATGGGACAAAAATCTAGAAATTCCCCTCATTTTAGGTCAAAAAGGCAGAAATTCCGCTAATTTGGGGGCAAATTGCAGAAATTAAACTTATTTAAGGGAAGAAGACTGAAATTCCCCTTATTTTGTGACAAAAAAGCAGAAATTCTTCTTATTTTAGGGCAAAAAGGCAGAAATTCCAATTAATTTTGGGGAAAAATGCAGAAATTTCCCTTATTTTGGGGCAAAAACACAGTAATGCCTTTAATTTTGCGGCAAAAATGCAGAAATTCCCCTAATTTTGGGGCAAATGGCAGAAATTCCCCTTATTGTGAGGAAAAATTGCTGCAATTTCCATTTTTTGGGACAAAATTGCAAAAATTTCTCTTATTTTGGGGCAAAATTATCAGAAATTCCCCTTATTTCAGGTCAAAAATGCAGAAATACCGCATACTTGGTGTCAAAAATGCAGAAATTACCCCTATTTTAGGGCAAAAATACTGAAATTCCCCCTTTTTTGCGTCATAAAGGCAGAAATTTCCCTTATTTTGGGCAAAAATGCAGAAATTCCCCTTATTTTGGAACAAAATTGAAGAAATTCCCCTTTTTTTTGTTTCAAAAAGGCAGAAATTCCCTTTATTTTGGAGCACAAATGAAGAAAATTCCCTTATTTTGTTGCAAAATTGCATTAATTTCCCTTATTATAGGGTAAAAAGGCAGAAATTCCCCTAATTATAGGACAAAATTGCAGAAATTTCCATTATGTTGCGGCAAAATTGCAGAAATTCCCATAATTTTAGGGCAAAATTGCAGAAATTTCCTTTATTTTGGGACAAAATTGCAGAAATTCCCCTAATTTTGAAAAAAAATTGCAGAAATTCCCCTTATTTTGGAGCAATAATGCAGAAATTTTCCTTAATACAGGGAAAACTACAGAAATTCCCCGTATTTGGGGGCAAAAATGCAGAAATTTCTCTTATTTTAAGCAAAAAATACAGAAATTACCCTTATTTAAGGCAAAAAGACTAAATTCCCCTTATTTTGGGGCAAAAACACAGTAATGCCTTTAATTTTGCGGAAAAAATGCAGAAATTCCCATAATTTTGGGGCAAATGGCAGAAATTCCCCTTATTGTGGGGCAAAATTGCTGCAATTTCCCTTTTTTGTGACAAAATTGCAAAAATTTCTCTTATTTTGGGACAAAATTATCAGAAATTCCATTTATTTCAGGTCAAAAATGCAGAAATACCACATACTTGGTGTCAAAAATGCAGAAATTACCCCTATTTAGGGCAAAAATACTGAAATTCCCCCTTTTTTGTTCCAAAAAGGCAGAAATTTCCCTTATTTTGGGCAAAAATGTGAAATTCCCCTTATTTTGGAACAAAATTGAAGAAATTGCCCTTTTTTATTTCAAAAAGGCAGAAATTCCCTTTATTTTTGAGCACAAATGAAGAAAATTCCCTTATTTTGTTGAAAAATTGCATTAATTTCCCTTATTATAGGGTTAAAAGGCAGAAATTCCCCTAATTATAGGACAAAATTGCAGAAATTTCCATTATGTTGCAGCAAAATTGCAGAAATTCCCATAATTTTAGGGCAAAATTGCAGAAATTTCCTTTATTTTGGGACAAAATTGCAGAAATTCCCCTAATTTTGAAAAAAAATTGCAGAAATTCCCCTTATTTTGGAGCAAAAATGCAGAAATTTTCCTTAATACAGGGAAAACTACAGAAATTCCCCGTATTTGCGGGCAAAAATGCAGAAATTTCTCTTATTTTAAGCAAAAAATACAGAAATTACCCTTATTTAAGGCAAAAAGACTAAATTCCCCTTATTTGGGGGCAAAAAGGCAGAAATTCCCCTAATTTTGAAGCAAAAGGCAGAAATTCCTTTTATTGTGGGGCAAAATTGCTGAAATTTCCTTTTTTGAGACAAAATTGCAGAAATTTCTCTTATTTTGGGGCAAAATTGCAGAATTTCAGCTTATTTGGGGTCAAAAATGCAGAAATTACCCTTATTTTAGAGTAAAAAGACTGCAATTTCCCCTTTTTTGCGCCAAAAAGGCAGAAATTCCCCTTATTTTGGGGCAAAAATGCAGAAATTCCCCTTATTTTGGAACAAAATTGCAGAAATTCCCCTTTTTCGTTTCAAAAAGGCAGAAATTCCCTATATTTTGGAGCAAAAATGCAGAAAATTCCCTTTTTTGGTGCAAAATTGCATAAATTTCCTTTATTATGGGGTAAAAAGGGAGAAATTCCCCTAATTGTAGGGCAAAATTGCAGAAATTTCCCTTAATTTGGGGCAAAATTGCAGAAATTTCCATAATTTTAGGACAAAATTGCAGAAATTTCCATTATTTTGGGGCAATATTGCAGAAATTCCCCTAATTTTGGAGCAAAAATTCAGAAATTTTCCTTTATTGGGTCAAAAAGGCAGAAATTTCTTTATTTTGAGGCAAATTGCAGAAATTTCCCTTATTTTGGGGCAAAATTGCAGAAATTCCCCTAATTTTGGAGCAAAAATGCAAAAATTTTCCATTTGTGGGTCAACAAGGCAAAAATTTCTTTATTTTGATGCAAATTGCAGAAATTTCCCTTATTTTGGCGCAAAAATTCTGTAATGCTTCTAATTTTGGGGCAAAATCAGAAATTCCATTAATTTTGGGGCAAAAAGGCAGAAATTCCCCTTATTGTGGGCAATATTGCTGAAATTTCCCTTTTTTGGGACAAAATTGCAGAAATTTCCCTTATTTTTGGGCAAAATTTCAGAAATTTCCCTTATCTTGTGGCAAAAATACAGAAATTCCTTTCATTTCAGGTCAAAAAGACAGAAATTACGCTTTCTTGGGGGCAAATTCCAGAAATTACCCTTATTTTGGAGAAAAAGCCTGAAAATCTTCTTATTTTGTGACAAAAAGGCAGAAATTCTTTTTATTTTAGAGCAAAAATGGAGAAATTCCACATAATTTTGAGCAAAAATGCAGAAATTTCTCTTATTTTGATGTAAAACACAGTAATGCCTCTAATTTTGGAGCACAAAGGCGGAAATTCCCCTAATTTTGGGGTAAAAAGGCAGAAATTCCCCTTATTTTGGGGCAAAAATTCTGAAATTCCCCTTATTTTGGAGCAAAAATGCAGAAATTTTCCTTATTTTAGGGCAAAAAGACTAAAATCCTTTTATTTTGTGGCAAAAAGGCAGAAATTCCCCTTATTTTAGGGCAAAAAGGCAGAAATTCACGTTAATTTTTGACAAAAATGTAGAAATTTTCCTTAATTTGTGGCAAAAATGCAGAAATTTCCCTTATTTTTGGCCAAATAGGCAGAAATTTCCCTTATTTTGAGGCAAAAGCTTAGAAATTTAACTTATTTTAGTATAAAATTGCAGAAACTTCCCTTATTTTGTGGCAAAAATGCAGAAATTCCCATTATTTTGGGGTAAAAAGTAAGAAATTTCCCTTAATTTGTAACAAAATTGCAGGAATTTTCCATATTTTGGGGCAAAAATGTAGTAATGCTTCTAATTTTGGGGCAAAATTCAGAAATTTCACTAATTTTGAGGCAAAAAGGCAGAAATTCCTATTATTTTGGGGCAAAAATGCAGGAATTCTTTTTATTTTGGGGCAAAAAGGCAGAAATTCTCCTCATTTTGGGGCCAAAAGGCAGAAATTTCCCTTATTTTTGGGCAAAATTGCAGAAATTTCCCTTATCATGGGACAAAAATCCAGAAATTCCCCTCATTTTAGGTCAAAAAGGCAGAAATTCCGCTAATTTGGGGGCAAATTGCAGAAATTAAACTTATTTAAGGGAAAAAGCCTTAAATTCCCCTTATTTTGTGCCAAAAAAGCAGAAATTCTTCTTATTTTAGGGCAAAAAGGCAGAAATTCCAATTAATTTTGGGGAAAAATGCAGAAATTTCCCTTATTTTGGGGCAAAAACACAGTAATGCCTTTAATTTTGTTGCAAAAATGCAGAAATTCCCCTAATTTTGGGGCAAATGGCAGAAATTCCCCTTATTGTGGGGAAAAATTGCTGCAATTTCCCTTTTTTGTGACAAAATTGCAAAAATTTCTCTTATTTTGGGACAAAATTATCAGAAATTCCATTTATTTCAGGTCAAAAATGCAGAAATACCACATACTTGGTGTCAAAAATGCAGAAATTACCCCTATTTAGGGCAAAAATACTGAAATTCCCTCTTTTTTTCGCCAAAAAGGCAGAAATTTTCCTTATTTTGGGCAAAAATGCGAAATTCCCCTTATTTTGTAACAAAATTGAAGAAAGTGCCGTTTTTTATTTCAAAAAGGCAGAAATTCCTTTTATTTTTGAGCACAAATGAAGAAAATTCCCTTATTTTGTTGAAAAATTGCATTAATTTCCCTTATTATAGGGTAAAAAGGCAGAAATTCCCCTAATTATAGGACAAAATTGCAGAAATTTCCATTATGTTGCAGCAAAATTGCAGAAATTCCCATAATTTTAGGGCAAAATTGCAGAAATTTCCTTTATTTTGGGACAAAATTGCAGAAATTCCCCTAATTTTGAAAAAAAATTGCAGAAATTCCCCTTATTTTGGAGCAAAAATGCAGAAATTTTCCTTAATTCAGGTCAAAAATACAGAAATTCCCCTTATTTTGGGGCAAAAATGCAGAAATTTCTCTTATTTTAAGCAAAAAATACAGAAATTACCCTTATTTAAGGCAAAAAGACTAAATTCCCCTTATTTGGGGGCAAAAAGGCAGAAATTCCCCTAATTTTGAAGCAAAAGGCAGAAATTCCCCTTATTGTGGGGCAAAATTGCTGAAATTTCCTTTTTTTGAGACAAAATTGCAGAAATTTCTCTTATTTTGGGGCAAAATTGCAGAAATTCAGCTTATTTGGGGTCAAAAATGCAGAAATTACCCTTATTTTAGGGTAAAAAGACTGAAATTTCCCCTTTTTTGTGCTAAAAAGGCAGAAATTCCCCTTATTTTTGGGCAAAAATGCAGAAATTCCCCTTATTTTGGAACAAAATTGCAGAAAATCCCCTTTTTTGTTTCATAAAGGCAGAAATTCCCTATATTTTGGAGCAAAAATGCAGAAAATTTTTTTATTATGGTGCAAAATTGCAAAAATTTCCCTTATTATAGGGTAAAAAGGCAGAAATTACCCTAATTATAGGGCAAAATTGCAGAAATTTCCCTTATTTTGTCGCAAAAATTCTGTAATGGTTCTAATTTTGGGGAAAAAATCAGAAATTCCATTATTTTTTGGGACAAAAAGGCAGAAATTTCCCTTATTGTGGGCAATATTGCTGAAATTTCCCTTTTTTGGGACAAAATTGCAGAAATTTCCCTTATTTTTGGGCAAAATTGCAGAAATTTCCCTTATCTTGTGGCAAAAATACAGAAATTCCTTTTATTTCAGGTCCAAAAGACAGAAATTACGCTTTCTGGGGGGCAAATTCCAGAAATTACCCTTATTTTGGAAAAAAGGCCTGAAATTCCTTTTATTTTGTGACAAAAAGGCAGAAATTCTTCTTATTTTAGAGCAAAAATGCAGAAATTCCACATAATTTTGGGCAAAAATGCAGAAATTTCCCTTTTTTTGGGGTAAAACACAGTAATGCCCCTAATTTTGAAGCACAAATGTAGAAATTCCCCTAATTTTGGGGTAAAAAGGCAGAAATTCCCCTTATTTTAGGGCAAAAAGGCAGAAATCTCCTTATTTTGTGGCAAAAGGCAGAAATTCCCCTTATTTTAGGGCAAAAAGGCAGAAATTCACGTTAATTTTGGTCAAAAATGCAGAAATTTTTTCTAATTTGTGGCAAAAATGCAGAAATTTCCTTTATTTTTGGCCAAATAGGCAGAAATTTCCCTTATTTTGAGGCAAAAGCTTAGAAATTTAACTTATTTTAGTATAAAATTTCAGAAACTTCCCTTATTTTGTGGCAAAAATGCAGAAATTCCCATTATTTTGGAGTAAAAAGTAAGAAATTTCACTTACTTTGTCACTAAATTGCCGAAATTTTCCATATTTTGGGGCAAAAATGTAGTAATGCTTCTAATTTTGGGGCAAATTTCAGAAATTTCACTAATTTTGGGGCAAAATTCAGAAATTTCACTATTTTTGAGGCAAAAAGGTACAAATTCCTATTATTTTGGGGCAAAAATGAAGAAATACTTTTTATTTTGGGGCAAAAAGGCAGAAATTCTCCTCATTTTGTGGCCAAAAGGCAGAAATTTCCCTTATTTTTGGGCAAAATTGCAGAAATTTCCCTTATCATGGGACAAAAATCCAGAAATTCCCCTCATTTTAGGTCAAAAAGGCAGAAATTCCGCTAATTTGGGTGCAAATTGCAGAAATTAAACTTATTTAAGGGAAGAAGACTGAAATTCCCCTTATTTTGTGACAAAAAAGCAGAAATTCTTCTTATTTTAGGGCAAAAAGGCAGAAATTCCAATTAATTTTGGGGAAAAATGCAGAAATTTCCCTTATTTTGGGGCAAAAACACAGTAATGCCTTTAATTTTGCGGCAAAAATGCAGAAATTCCCCTAATTTTGGGGCAAATGGCAGAAATTCCCCTTATTGTGGGGAAAAATTGCTGCAATTTCCCTTTTTTGCGACAAAATTGCAAAAATTTCTCATATTTTGGGGCAAAATTATCAGAAATTCCCCTTATTTCAGGTCAAAAATGCAGAAATACCGCATACTTGGTGTCAAAAATGCAGAAATTACCCCTATTTTAGGGCAAAAATACTGAAATTCCCCCTTTTTTGCGCCAAAAAGGCAGAAATTTCCCTTATTTTGGGCAAAAATGCAGAAATTCCCCTTATTTTGGAACAAAATTGAAGAAATTCCCCTTTTTTATTTCAAAAAGGCAGAAATTCCCTTTATTTTTGAGCACAAATGAAGAAAATTCCATTATTTTGTTGCAAAATTGCATTAATTTCCCTTATTATAGGGTAAAAAAGCAGAAATTCCCCTAATTATAGGACAAAATTGCAGAAATTTCCATTATGTTGCGGCAAAATTGCAGAAATTCCCATAATTTTATGGCAAAATTGCAGAAATTTCCTTTATTTTGGGACAAAATTGCAGAAATTCTCCTAATTTTGAAAAAAAATTGCAGAAATTCCCCTTATTTTGGAGCAAAAATGCAGAAATTTTCCTTAATTCAGGGCAAAATACAGAAATTCCCCTTATTTTGGGGCAAAAATGCAGAAATTTCTCTTATTTTAAGCAAAAAATACAGAAATTACCCTTATTAAAGGCAAAAAGACTAAATTCCCCTTATTTGGGGGCAAAAAGGCAGAAATTCCCCTAATTTTGAAGCAAAAGGCAGAAATTCCCCTTATTGTGGGACAAAATTGCTGAAATTTCTTTTTTTTGAGACAAAATTGCAGAAATTTCTCTTATTTTGGGGAAAAATTGCAGAAATTCAGCTTATTTGGGGTCAAAAATGCAGAAATTACCCTTATTTTAGGGTAAAAAGACTGAAATTTCCTCTTTTTTGTGCTAAAAAGGCAGAAATTCCCCCTATTTTGGGGCAAAAATGCAGAAATTCCCCTTATTTTGGAACAAAATTGCAGAAATTCCCCTTTTTTGTTTCAAAAAAGCAGAAATTCCCTATATTTTGGAGCAAAAATGCAGAAAATTCTCTTATTTTGGTGCAAAATTGAATAAATTTCCCTTATTATAGGGTAAAAAGGCAGAAATTTCCCTAATTATAAGGCAAAATTGCAGAAATTTCCCTTATTTTGGGGCAAAATTGCAAAATTCCCATAATTTTAGTACAAAATTGCAGAAATTTCCCATATTTTGGGGCAAAATTGCAGAAATTCCCCTAATTTTGGAGCAAAAATGCAGAAATTTTCCTTTTTTGGGTCAAAAAGGCAGAAATTTCTTTATTTTGAGGCAAATTGCAGAAATTTCCCTTATTTTGGGGCAAAATTGCAGAAATTCCCTTAATTTTGGAGCGAAAATGCAGAAATTTTCCTTTTTTGGGTCAAAAAGGCAGAAATTTCTTTATTTTGAGGCAAATTGCAGAAATTTCCCTTATTTTGTCGCAAAAATTCTGTAATGCTTCTAATTTTGGGGAAAAAATCAGAAATTCTATTATTTTTGGGACAAAAAGGCAGAAATTCCCCTTATTGTGGGCAATATTGCTGAAATTTCCCTTTTTTGGGACAAAATTGCAGAAATTTCCCTTATTTTTGGGCAAAATTGCAGAAATTTCCCTTATCTTGTGGCAAAAATACAGAAATTCCTTTTATTTCAGGTCCAAAAGACAGAAATTACGCTTTCTGGGGGGCAAATTCCAGAAATTACCCTTATTTTGGAAAAAAGGCCTGAAATTCCTTTTATTTTGTGACAAAAAGGCAGAAATTCTTCTTATTTTAGAGCAAAAATGCAGAAATTCCACATAATTTTGGGCAAAAATGCAGAAATTTCCCTTTTTTTGGGGTAAAACACAGTAATGCCCCTAATTTTGAAGCACAAATGTAGAAATTCCCCTAATTTTGGGGTAAAAAGGCAGAAATTCCCCTTATTTTAGGGCAAAAAGGCAGAAATCTCCTTATTTTGTGGCAAAAGGCAGAAATTCCCCTTATTTTAGGGCAAAAAGGCAGAAATTCACGTTAATTTTGGTCAAAAATGCAGAAATTTTTTCTAATTTGTGGCAAAAATGCAGAAATTTCCTTTATTTTTGGCCAAATAGGCAGAAATTTCCCTTATTTTGAGGCAAAAGCTTAGAAATTTAACTTATTTTAGTATAAAATTTCAGAAACTTCCCTTATTTTGTGGCAAAAATGCAGAAATTCCCATTATTTTGGAGTAAAAAGTAAGAAATTTCACTTACTTTGTCACTAAATTGCCGAAATTTTCCATATTTTGGGGCAAAAATGTAGTAATGCTTCTAATTTTGGGGCAAATTTCAGAAATTTCACTAATTTTGGGGCAAAATTCAGAAATTTCACTATTTTTGAGGCAAAAAGGTACAAATTCCTATTATTTTGGGGCAAAAATGAAGAAATTCTTTTTATTTTGGGGCAAAAAGGCAGAAATTCTCCTCATTTTGTGGCCAAAAGGCAGAAATTTCCCTTATTTTTGGGCAAAATTGCAGAAATTTCCCTTATCATGGGACAAAAATCCAGAAATTCCCCTCATTTTAGGTCAAAAAGGCAGAAATTCCGCTAATTTGGGTGCAAATTGCAGAAATTAAACTTATTTAAGGGAAGAAGACTGAAATTCCCCTTATTTTGTGACAAAAATCAGAAATTCTTCTTATTTTAGGGCAAAAAGGCAGAAATTCCAATTAATATTGGGGAAAAATGCAGAAATTTCCCTTATTTTGGGGCAAAAACACAGTAATGCCTTTAATTTTGCGGCAAAAATGCAGAAATTCCCCTAATTTTGGGGCAAATGGCAGAAATTCCCCTTATTGTGGGGAAAAATTGCTGCAATTTCCCTTTTTTGCGACAAAATTGCAAAAATTTCTCATATTTTGGGGCAAAATTATCAGAAATTCCCCTTATTTCAGGTCAAAAATGCAGAAATACCGCATACTTGGTGTCAAAAATGCAGAAATTACCCCTATTTTAGGGCAAAAATACTGAAATTCCCCCTTTTTTGCGCCAAAAAGGCAGAAATTTCCCTTATTTTGGGCAAAAATGCAGAAATTCCCCTTATTTTGGAACAAAATTGAAGAAATTCCCCTTTTTTATTTCAAAAAGGCAGAAATTCCCTTTATTTTTGAGCACAAATGAAGAAAATTCCCTTATTTTGTTGCAAAATTGCATTAATTTCCCTTATTATAGGGTAAAAAAGCAGAAATTCCCCTAATTATAGGACAAAATTGCAGAAATTTCCATTATGTTGCGGCAAAATTGCAGAAATTCCCATAATTTTATGGCAAAATTGCAGAAATTTCCTTTATTTTGGGACAAAATTGCAGAAATTCTCCTAATTTTGAAAAAAAATTGCAGAAATTCCCCTTATTTTGGAGCAAAAATGCAGAAATTTTCCTTAATTCAGGGCAAAATACAGAAATTCCCCTTATTTTGGGGCAAAAATGCAGAAATTTCTCTTATTTTAAGCAAAAAATACAGAAATTACCCTTATTAAAGGCAAAAAGACTAAATTCCCCTTATTTGGGGGCAAAAAGGCAGAAATTCCCCTAATTTTGAAGCAAAAGGCAGAAATTCCCCTTATTGTGGGACAAAATTGCTGAAATTTCTTTTTTTTGAGACAAAATTGCAGAAATTTCTCTTATTTTGGGGAAAAATTGCAGAAATTCAGCTTATTTGGGGTCAAAAATGCAGAAATTACCCTTATTTTAGGGTAAAAAGACTGAAATTTCCTCTTTTTTGTGCTAAAAAGGCAGAAATTCCCCCTATTTTGGGGCAAAAATGCAGAAATTCCCCTTATTTTGGAACAAAATTGCAGAAATTCCCCTTTTTTGTTTCAAAAAAGCAGAAATTCCCTATATTTTGGAGCAAAAATGCAGAAAATTCTCTTATTTTGGTGCAAAATTGAATAAATTTCCCTTATTATAGGGTAAAAAGGCAGAAATTTCCCTAATTATAAGGCAAAATTGCAGAAATTTCCCTTATTTTGGGGCAAAATTGCAAAATTCCCATAATTTTAGTACAAAATTGCAGAAATTTCCCATATTTTGGGGCAAAATTGCAGAAATTCCCCTAATTTTGGAGCAAAAATGCAGAAATTTTCCTTTTTTGGGTCAAAAAGGCAGAAATTTCTTTATTTTGAGGCAAATTGCAGAAATTTCCCTTATTTTGGGGCAAAATTGCAGAAATTCCCTTAATTTTGGAGCGAAAATGCAGAAATTTTCCTTTTTTGGGTCAAAAAGGCAGAAATTTCTTTATTTTGAGGCAAATTGCAGAAATTTCCCTTATTTTGTCGCAAAAATTCTGTAATGCTTCTAATTTTGGGGAAAAAATCAGAAATTCTATTATTTTTGGGACAAAAAGGCAGAAATTCCCCTTATTGTGGGCAATATTGCTGAAATTTCCCTTTTTTGGGACAAAATTGCAGAAATTTCCCTTATTTTTGGGCAAAATTGCAGAAATTTCCCTTATCTTGTGGCAAAAATACAGAAATTCCTTTTATTTCAGGTCCAAAAGACAGAAATTACGCTTTCTGGGGGGCAAATTCCAGAAATTACCCTTATTTTGGAAAAAAGGCCTGAAATTCCTTTTATTTTGTGACAAAAAGGCAGAAATTCTTCTTATTTTAGAGCAAAAATGCAGAAATTCCACATAATTTTGGGCAAAAATGCAGAAATTTCCCTTTTTTTGGGGTAAAACACAGTAATGCCCCTAATTTTGAAGCACAAATGTAGAAATTCCCCTAATTTTGGGGTAAAAAGGCAGAAATTCCCCTTATTTTAGGGCAAAAAGGCAGAAATCTCCTTATTTTGTGGCAAAAGGCAGAAATTCCCCTTATTTTAGGGCAAAAAGGCAGAAATTCACGTTAATTTTGGTCAAAAATGCAGAAATTTTTTCTAATTTGTGGCAAAAATGCAGAAATTTCCTTTATTTTTGGCCAAATAGGCAGAAATTTCCCTTATTTTGAGGCAAAAGCTTAGAAATTTAACTTATTTTAGTATAAAATTTCAGAAACTTCCCTTATTTTGTGGCAAAAATGCAGAAATTCCCATTATTTTGGAGTAAAAAGTAAGAAATTTCACTTACTTTGTCACTAAATTGCCGAAATTTTCCATATTTTGGGGCAAAAATGTAGTAATGCTTCTAATTTTGGGGCAAATTTCAGAAATTTCACTAATTTTGGGGCAAAATTCAGAAATTTCACTATTTTTGAGGCAAAAAGGTACAAATTCCTATTATTTTGGGGCAAAAATGAAGAAATTCTTTTTATTTTGGGGCAAAAAGGCAGAAATTCTCCTCATTTTGTGGCCAAAAGGCAGAAATTTCCCTTATTTTTGGGCAAAATTGCAGAAATTTCCCTTATCATGGGACAAAAATCCAGAAATTCCCCTCATTTTAGGTCAAAAAGGCAGAAATTCCGCTAATTTGGGTGCAAATTGCAGAAATTAAACTTATTTAAGGGAAGAAGACTGAAATTCCCCTTATTTTGTGACAAAAAAGCAGAAATTCTTCTTATTTTAGGGCAAAAAGGCAGAAATTCCAATTAATATTGGGGAAAAATGCAGAAATTTCCCTTATTTTGGGGCAAAAACACAGTAATGCCTTTAATTTTGCGGCAAAAATGCAGAAATTCCCCTAATTTTGGGGCAAATGGCAGAAATTCCCCTTATTGTGGGGAAAAATTGCTGCAATTTCCCTTTTTTGCGACAAAATTGCAAAAATTTCTCTTATTTTGGGGCAAAATTATCAGAAATTCCCCTTATTTCAGGTCAAAAATGCAGAAATACCGCATACTTGGTGTCAAAAATGCAGAAATTACCCCTATTTTAGGGCAAAAATACTGAAATTCCCCCTTTTTTGCGCCAAAAAGGCAGAAATTTCCCTTATTTTGGGCAAAAATGCAGAAATTCCCCTTATTTTGGAACAAAATTGAAGAAATTCCCCTTTTTTATTTCAAAAAGGCAGAAATTCCCTTTATTTTGGAGCACAAATGAAGAAAATTCCCTTATTTTGTTGCAAAATTGCATTAATTTCCCTTATTATAGGGTAAAAAAGCAGAAATTCCCCTAATTATAGGACAAAATTGCAGAAATTTCCATTATTTGTGGCAAAATTGCAGAAATTCCCATAATTTTATGGCAAAATTGCAGAAATTTCCTTTATTTTGGGACAAAATTGCAGAAATTCTCCTAATTTTGAAAAAAAAATTGCAGAAATTCTCCTTATTTTGGAGCAAAAATGCAGAAATTTTGCTTAATTCAGGGCAAAAATACAGAAATTCCCCATTTTTTGGGGCAAAAATGCAGAAATTTCTCTTATTTTAAGCAAAAAATACAGAAATTACCCTTATTTAAGGCAAAAAGACTAAATTCCCCTTATTTGGGGGCAAAAAGGCAGAAATTCCCCTAATTTTGAAGCAAAAGGCAGAAATTCCCCTTATTGTGGGACAAAATTGCTGAAATTTCTTTTTTTTTGAGACAAAATTGCAGAAATTTCTCTTATTTTAGGGAAAAATTGCAGAAATTCAGCTTATTTGGTTTCAAAAATGCAGAAATTACCCTTATTTTAGGGTAAAAAGACTGAAATTTCCTCTTTTTTGTGCTAAAAAGGCAGAAATTCCCCTTATTTTGGGGCAAAAATGCAGAAATTCCCCTTATTTTGGAACAAAATTGCAGAAATTCCCTTTTTTTGTTTCAAAAAAGCAGAAATTCCCTATATTTTGGAGCAAAAATGCAGAAAATTCTCTTATTTTGGTGCAAAATTGAATAAATTTCCCTTATTATAGGGTAAAAAGGCAGAAATTACCCTAATTATAAGGCAAAATTGCAGAAATTTCCCTTATTTTGGGGCAAAATTGCAAAATTCCCATAATTTTAGTACAAAATTGCAGAAATTTCCCATATTTTGGGGCAAAATTGCAGAAATTCCCCTAATTTTGGAGCAAAAATGCAGAAATTTTCCTTTTTTGGGTCAAAAAGGCAGAAATTTCTTTATTTTGAGGCAAATTGCAGAAATTTCCCTTATTTTGGGGCAAAATTGCAGAAATTCCATTAATTTTGTAGCAAAAATGCAGAAATTTTCCTTTTTTGGGTCAAAAAGGCAGAAATTTCTTTATTTTGAGGCAAATTGCAGAAATTTCCCTTATTTTGTCGCAAAAATTCTGTAATGCTCCTAATTTTGGGGAAAAAATCAGAAATTCTTTTATTTTTGGGAAAAAAGGCAGAAATTTTCCTTATTGTGGGCAATATTGCTGAAATTTCCCTTTTTTGGGACAAAATTGCAGAAATTTCCCTTATTTTTGTGCAAAATTGCAGAAATTTCCCTTTTCTTGTTGCAAAAATACAGAAATTCCTTTTATTTCAGGTCAAAAAGACAGAAATTACGCTTTCTTGGGGGCAAATTCCAGAAATTACCTTTATTTTGGAAAAAAAGCCTGAAATTCCATTTATTTTGTGACAAAAAGGCAGAAATTCTTCTTATTTTAGAGCAAAAATGCAGAAATTCCACATAATTTTGGGCAAAAATGTAGAAATTTCCCTTTTTTGGGGTAAAACACAGTAATGCCCCTAATTTTGAAGCACAAATGTAGAAATTCCCCTAATTTTGGGGTAAAAAGGCAGAAATTCCCCTTATTTTAGGGCAAAAAGGCAGAAATCTTCTTATTTTGTGGCAAAAAGGCAGAAATTCCCCTTATTTTAGGGCAAAAAGGCAGAAATTCACGTTAATTTTGGTCAAAAATGCAGAAATTTTTTCTAATTTGTGGCAAAAATGCAGAAATTTCCATTATTTTTGGCCAAATAGGCGGAAATTTCCCTTATTTTGAGGCAAAAGCTTAGAAATTTAACTTATTTTAGTATAAAAATGCAGAAACTTCCCTTATTTTGTGGCAAAAATGCAGAAATTCCCATTATTTTGGAGTAAAAATTAAGAAATTTCCCTTACTTTGTAACTAAATTGCAGAAATTTTCCATATTTTGGGGCAAAAATGTATTAATGCTTCTAATTTTGGGGCAAATTTCATAAATTTCACTAATTTGGGGGCAAAATTCAGAAATTTCACTAATTTTGAGGCAAAAAGGTAGAAATTCCTATTATTTTGGGGCAAAAATGCAGAAATTCTTTTTATTTTGGGGCAAAAAGGCAGAAATTCTCCTCATTTTGGGGCCAAAAGGCAGAAATTTCCCTTATTTTTGGGCAAAATTGCAGAAATTTCCCTTATCATGGGACAAAAATCCAGAAATTCCCCTCATTTTAGGTCAAAGAGGCAGAAATTCCGCTAATTTGTGGGCAAATTGCAGAAATTAAACTTATTTAAGGGAAGAAGACTGAAATTCCCCTTATTTTGTGCCAAAAAAGCAGAAATTCTTCTTATTTTAGGGCAAAAAGGCAGAAATTCCAATTAATTTTGGGGAAAAATGCAGAAATTTCCCTTATTTTGGGGCAAAAACACAGTAATGCCTTTAATTTTGCAGCAAAAATGCAGAAATTCCCCTAATTTTGGGGCAAATGGCAGAAATTCCCCTTATTGTGGGGCAAAATTGCTGCAATTTCCCTTTTTTGGAACAAAATTGCAAAAATTTCTCTTATTTTGGGGCAAAATTATCAGAAATTCCCCTTATTTCAGGTCAAAAATGCAGAAATACCGCATACTTGGTGTCAAAAATGCAGAAATTACCCCTATTTTAGGGCAAAAATACTGAAATTCCCTTTTTTTTGCACCAAAAAGGCAGAAATTTCCCTTATTTTGGACAAAAATGCAGAAATTCTCTTTATTTTGGAACAAAATTGAAGAAATTCCCCTTTTTTTGTTTCAGAAAAGCAGAAATTCTTTTTATTTTGGAGCACAAATGAAGAAAATTTCCTTATTTTGTTGCAAAATTGCATTAATTTCCCTTATTATAGGGTAAAAAGGCAGAAATTCCCCTAATTATAGGACAAAATTGCAGAAATTTCCATTATGTTGTGGCAAAATTGCAGAAATTCCCATAATTTTAGGGCCAAATTGCAGAAATTTCCTTTATTTTGGGACAAAATTGCAGAAATTCTCCTAATTTTGAAAAAAAATTGCAGAAATTCCTCTTATTTTGGGGCAAAAATGCAGAAATTTCTCTTATTTTAAGCAAAAAATACAGAAATTACCCTTATTTAAGCAAAAAGACTAAATTCCCCTTATTTGGGGGCAAAAAGGCAGAAATTCCCCTAATTTTGAAGCAAAAGGCTGCAATTCCCCTTATTGTGGGGCAAAATTGCTGAAATTTCCTTTTTTTGAGACAAAATTGCAGAAATTTCTCTTATTTTGGGGCAAAATTGCAGAAATTCAGCTTATTTGGGGTCAAAAATGCAGAAATTACCCTTATTTTAGGGTAAAAATACTGAAATTTCCCCTTTTTTGCGCCAAAAAGCCAGAAATTCCCCTTATTTTGGGGCAAAAATGAAGAAATTCCCCTTATTTTGGAACAAAATTGCAGAAATTCCCCTTTTTTATCAAAAAGGCAGAAATTCCCTATATTTTGGAGCAAAAATGCAGAAAATTCCCTTATTGTGGTGCAAAATTGCATAAATTTCCCTTATTATAGGGTAAAAAGGCAGAAATTCCCCTACTTATAGGGCAAAATTGAAGAAATTTCCCTTATTTTGGGGCAAAATTGCAAAATTCCCGTAATTTTAGTACAAAATTGCAGAAATTTCTCTTATTTTGGGGCAAAATTGCAGAAATTCCCCTAATTTTGAAGCAAAAATGCAGAAATTTTCCTTTTTTGGGTCAAAAAGGCAGAAATTTCTTTATTTTGAGGCAAATTCCAAAAATTTCCCTTATTTTGGGGCAAAATTGCAGAAATTCCCTTAATTTTGGGGCAAAAATGCAGAAATTTTCCTTTTTTTGGTCAAAAAGGCAGGAATTTCTTTATTTTGAGGCAAATTGCAGAAATTTCCCTTATTTTGGCGCAAAAATTCTGTAATGCTTCTAATTTTGGGGCAAAAATCAGAAATTCTATTAATTTTGGGGCAAAAAGGCAGAAATTCCCGTTATTGTGCGCAATATGGCTGAAATTTCTCTTTTTTGGGACAAAATTGCAGAAATTTCCCTTATTTTTGGGCAAAATTGCAGAAATTTCCCTTATCTTGTGGCGAAAATACAGAAATTCCTTTTATTTCAGGTCAAAAAGACAGAAATTACGCTTTCTTGGGGGCAAATTCCAGAAATTACCCTTATTTTGGAAAAAAAAGCCTGAAATTCCTGTTATTTTGTGACAAAAAGGGAGAAATTCTTCTTATTTTAGAGCAAAAATGCAGAAATTCCACATAATTTTGGGCAAAAATGCAGAAATTTCCCTTTTTTGGGGTAAAACACAGTAATGCCCCTAATTTTGAAGCACAAATGTAGAAATTCCCCTAATTTTGGGGTAAAAAGGCAGAAATTCCCCTTATTTTAGGGCAAAAAGGCAGAAATCTCCTTATTTTGTGGCAAAAAGGCAGAAATTCCCCTTATTTTAGGGCAAAAAGGCAGAAATTCACGTTAATTTTGGTCAAAAATGCAGAAATTTTTTCTAATTTGTGGCAAAAATGCAGAAATTTCCATTATTTTTGGCCAAATAGGCGGAAATTTCCCTTATTTTGAGGCAAAAGCTTAGAAATTTAACTTATTTTAGTATAAAAATGCAGAAACTTCCCTTATTTTGTGGCAAAAATGCAGAAATTCCCATTATTTTGGAGTAAAAATTAAGAAATTTCCCTTACTTTGTAACTAAATTGCAGAAATTTTCCATATTTTGGGGCAAAAATGTATTAATGCTTCTAATTTTGGGGCAAATTTCATAAATTTCACTAATTTGGGGGCAAAATTCAGAAATTTCACTAATTTTGAGGCAAAAAGGTAGAAATTCCTATTATTTTGGGGCAAAAATGCAGAAATTCTTTTTATTTTGGGGCAAAAAGGCAGAAATTCTCCTCATTTTGGGGCCAAAATGCAGAAATTTCCCTTATTTTTGGGCAAAATTGCAGAAATTTCCCTTATCATGGGACAAAAATCCAGAAATTCCCCTCATTTTAGGTCAAAGAGGCAGAAATTCCGCTAATTTGTGGGCAAATTGCAGAAATTAAACTTATTTAAGGGAAGAAGACTGAAATTCCCCTTATTTTGTGCCAAAAAAGCAGAAATTCTTCTTATTTTAGGGCAAAAAGGCAGAAATTCCAATTAATTTTGGGGAAAAATGCAGAAATTTCCCTTATTTTGGGGCAAAAACACAGTAATGCCTTTAATTTTGCAGCAAAAATGCAGAAATTCCCCTAATTTTGGGGCAAATGGCAGAAATTCCCCTTATTGTGGGGCAAAATTGCTGCAATTTCCCTTTTTTGGAACAAAATTGCAAAAATTTCTCTTATTTTGGGGCAAAATTATCAGAAATTCCCCTTATTTCAGGTCAAAAATGCAGAAATACCGCATACTTGGTGTCAAAAATGCAGAAATTACCCCTATTTTAGGGCAAAAATACTGAAATTCCCTTTTTTTTGCACCAAAAAGGCAGAAATTTCCGTTATTTTGGACAAAAATGCAGAAATTCTCTTTATTTTGGAACAAAATTGAAGAAATTCCCCTTTTTTTGTTTCAGAAAAGCAGAAATTCTTTTTATTTTGGAGCACAAATGAAGAAAATTTCCTTATTTTGTTGCAAAATTGCATTAATTTCCCTTATTATAGGGTAAAAAGGCAGAAATTCCCCTAATTATAGGACAAAATTGCAGAAATTTCCATTATGTTGTGGCAAAATTGCAGAAATTCCCATAATTTTAGGGCCAAATTGCAGAAATTTCCTTTATTTTGGGACAAAATTGCAGAAATTCTCCTAATTTTGAAAAAAAATTGCAGAAATTCCTCTTATTTTGGGGCAAAAATGCAGAAATTTCTCTTATTTTAAGCAAAAAATACAGAAATTACCCTTATTTAAGCAAAAAGACTAAATTCCCCTTATTTGGGGGCAAAAAGGCCGAAATTCCCCTAATTTTGAAGCAAAAGGCTGCAATTCCCCTTATTGTGGGGCAAAATTGCTGAAATTTCCTTTTTTTGAGACAAAATTGCAGAAATTTCTCTTATTTTGGGGCAAAATTGCAGAAATTCAGCTTATTTGGGGTCAAAAATGCAGAAATTACCCTTATTTTAGGGTAAAAATACTGAAATTTCCCCTTTTTTGCGCCAAAAAGCCAGAAATTCCCCTTATTTTGGGGCAAAAATGAAGAAATTCCCCTTATTTTGGAACAAAATTGCAGAAATTCCCCTTTTTTATCAAAAAGGCAGAAATTCCCTATATTTTGGAGCAAAAATGCAGAAAATTCCCTTATTGTGGTGCAAAATTGCATAAATTTCCCTTATTATAGGGTAAAAAGGCAGAAATTCCCCTACTTATAGGGCAAAATTGAAGAAATTTCCCTTATTTTGGGGCAAAATTGCAAAATTCCCGTAATTTTAGTCAAAATTGCAGAAATTTCTCTTATTTTGGGGCAAAATTGCAGAAATTTCCCTAATTTTGAAGCAAAAATGCAGAAATTTTCCTTTTTTGGGTCAAAAAGGCAGAAATTTCTTTATTTTGAGGCAAATTGCAAAAATTTCCCTTATTTTGGGGCAAAATTGCAGAAATTCCCTTAATTTTGGGGCAAAAATGCAGAAATTTTCCTTTTTTTGGTCAAAAAGGCAGGAATTTCTTTATTTTGAGGCAAATTGCAGAAATTTCCCTTATTTTGGCGCAAAAATTCTGTAATGCTTCTAATTTTGGGGCAAAAATCAGAAATTCTATTAATTTTGGGGCAAAAAGGCAGAAATTCCCGTTATTGTGCGCAATATGGCTGAAATTTCTCTTTTTTGGGACAAAATTGCAGAAATTTCCCTTATTTTTGGGCAAAATTGCAGAAATTTCCCTTATCTTGTGGCGAAAATACAGAAATTCCTTTTATTTCAGGTCAAAAAGACAGAAATTACGCTTTCTTGGGGGCAAATTCCAGAAATTACCCTTATTTTGGAAAAAAAAGCCTGAAATTCCTGTTATTTTGTGACAAAAAGGGAGAAATTCTTCTTATTTTAGAGCAAAAATGCAGAAATTCCACATAATTTTGGGCAAAAATGCAGAAATTTTCCTTATTTTGCTGTAAAACACAGTAATGCTCCTAATTTTGGAGCACAAAGGCGGAAATTCCCCTAATTTTGGGGTAAAAAGGCAGAAATTCCCCTTATTTTGGGGCAAAAATTCTGAAATTCCCCTTATTTTGGAGCAAAAATGCAGAAATTTTTTTTATTTTAGGGCAACAAGACTAAAATCTCTTTATTTTGTGGCATAAAGGCAGAAATTCCCCTTATTTTAGGGCAAAAAGGCAGAAATTCACGTTAATTTTGGTCAAAAATGCAGAAATTTTCTTTAATTTGTTGAAAAATGCAGAAATTTCCCTTATTTTTGGCCAAATAGGCAGAAATTTCCCTTATTTTGAGGCAAAAGCTTAGAAATTTAACTTATTTTAGTATAAAATTGCAGAAACTTCCCTTATTTTGTGGCAAAAATGCAGAAATTCCCATTATTTTGGAGTAAAAAGTAAGAAATTTCCCTTACTTTGTAACAAAATTGCAGAAATTTTCCATATTTTGTGGCAAAAATGTAGTAATGCTTCTAATTTTGGGGCAAATTTCAGAAATTTCACTAATTTTGGGGCAAAATTCAGAAATTCCACTAATTTTGAGGCAAAAAGGTAGAAATTCCTATTATTTTGGGACAAAAATGCAGAAATTCTTTTTATTTTGGGGCAAAAAGGCAGAAATTCTTCTCATTTTGGGGCCAAAAGGCAGAAATTTCCCTTATTTTGGGCAAAATTGCAGAAATTTCCCTTATCATGGGACAAAAATCCAGAAATTTCCCTCATTTTAGGTCAAAAAGGCATAAATTCTGCTAATTTGGGGGCAAATTGCAGAAATTAAACTTATTTAAAAGAAGAAGACTGAAATTCCCCTTATTTTGTGCTAAAAAAGCAGAAATTCTTCTTATTTTAGGGCAAAAAGGCAGAAATTCCAATTAATTTTGGGGAAAAATGCATAAATTTCCCTTATTTTGGGGCAAAAACACAGGAATGCCTTTAATTTTGCGGCAAAAATGCAGAAATTCCCCTAATTTTGGGGCAAATGGCAGACATTCCCCTTATTGTTGAGATAAAATTGCTGCAATTTCCCTTTTTTGGGACGAAATTGCAAAAATTTCTCTTATTTTGGGGCAAAATTATCAGAAATTCCCCTTATTTCAGGTCAAAAATGCAGAAATACCGCATACTTGGTGTCAAAAATGCAGAAATTACCCCTATTTTAGGGCAAAAATACTGAAATTCCCCCTTTTTTGCGCAAAAAAGGCAGAAATTTCCCTTATTTTTGGCAAAAATGCAGAAATTCCCCTTATTTTGGAACAAAATTGAAGAAATTCCCCTTTTTTTGTTTCAAAAAGGCAGAAATTCCCTTTATTTTGGAGCACAAATGAAGAAAATTCCCTTATTTTGTTGCAAAATTGCATTAATTTCCCTTATTATAGGGTAAAAAGGCAGAAATTCCCCTAATTATAGGACAAAATTGCAGAAATTCCCATTATGTTGCGGCAAAATTGCAGAAATTCCCATAATTTTAGGGCAAAATTGCAGAAATTTCCTTTATTTTGGGACAAAATTGCAAAAATTCCCCTAATTTTGAAAAAAAAATTGCAGAAATTCCCCTTATTTTGGAGCAAAAAGGCAGAAATTTTCCTTAATTCAGGGCAAAAATACAGAAATTCCCCTTATTTTGGGGCAAAAATGCAGAAATTTCTCTTATTTACGCAAAAAATACAGAAATTACCCTTATTTAAGGCAAAAAAACTAAATTCCCCTTATTTGGGGGCAAAAAGGCAGAAATTCCCCTAATTTTGAAGCAAAGGGCAGAAATTCCCCTTATTGTGGCGCAAAATTGCTGAAATTTCCTTTTTTTGAGACAAAATTGCAGAAATTTCTCTTATTTTGGGGCAAAATTGCAGAAATTCAGCTTATTTGGGGTCAAAATGCAGAAATTACCCTTATTTTAGGGTAAAAAGACCGAAATTTTCCCTTTTTTTGCGCCAAAAAGGCAGAAATTCCCCTTATTTTGGGGCAAAATTGCAGAAATTCCCCTTATTTTGGAACAAAATTGCAGAAATTCCCCTTTTTTGTTTCAAAAAGGCAGAAATTCCCTATATTTTGGAGCAAAAATGCAGAAAATTCCCTTATTTTGGTGCAAAATTGCATAAATTTCCCTTATTATAGGGTAAAAAGCCAGAAATTCCCCTAATTATAGGGCAAAATTGCAGAAATTTCCCTTATTTTGGGCAAAATTGCAAAATTCCCATAATTTTAGTACAAAATTGCAGAAATTTCCCTTATTTTGGGGCAAAATTGCAGAAATTCCCCTAATTTTGGAGCAAAAATGCAGAAATTTTTCTTTTTTGGGTCAAAAAGGCAGAAATTTCTTTATTTTGAGGCAAATTGCAGAAATTTCCCTTATTTTGGGGCAAAATTGCAGAAATTCCCTTAATTTTGGAGCAAAAATGCAGAAATTTTCCTTTTTTTGGTCAAAAAAGAAAAAATTTATTTATTTTGAGGCAAATTGCAGAAATTTCCCTTATTTTGGCGCAAAAATTCTGTAATGCTTCTAATTTTGGGGAAAAAATCAGAAATTCCATTAATTTTGGGGCAAAAAGGCAGAAATTCCCCCTTATTGTGGGCAATATTGCTGAAATTTCCCTTTTTTCGGACAAAATTGCAGAAATTTCCCTTATTTTTGGGCAAAATTTCAGAAATTTCCCTTATCTTGTGGCAAAAATACAGAAATTTCTTTTATTTCAGGTCAAAAAGACAGAAATTATGCTTTCTTGGGGGCAAATTCCAGAAATTACCCTTATTTTGGAAAAAAAGCCTGAAATTCCTGTTATTTTGTGACAAAAAGGCAGAAATTCTTCTTATATTAGAGCAAAAATGCAGAAATTCCATATAATTTTGGGCGAAAATGCAGAAATTTTTCTTATTTTGGGGTAAAACACAGTAATGCCCCTAATTTTGGAGTACAAAGGCGGAAATTCCCCTAATTTTGGGGTAAAAAGGCAGAAATTCCCCTTATTTTGGGGCAAAAATTCTGAAATTCCCCTTATTTTGGAGCAAAAATGCAGAAATTTTCCTTATTTTAGGGCAAAAAGACTAAAATCTCCTTATTTTGTGGCAAAAAGGCAGAAATTCCCCTTATTTTAGGGCAAAAAGGCAGAAATTCACATTAATTTTGGTCAAAAATGCAGAAATTTTCTTTAATTTGTTGCAAAAATGCAGAAATTTCCCTTATTTTTAGCCAAATAGGCAGAAATTTCCCTTATTTTGAGGCAAAAGCTTAGAAATTTAACTGATTTTAGTATAAAATTGCAGAAACTTCCCTTATTTTGTGGCAAAAATGCAGAAATTCCCATTATTTTGGAGTAAAAAGTAAGAAATTTCCCTTACTTTGTAAGTAAATTGCAGAAATTTTCCATATTTTGGGGCAAAAATGTAGTAAGGCTTCTAATTTTGGGGCAAATTTCATAAATTTCACTAATTTTGAGGCAAAAAGGTAGAAATTCCTATTATTTTGGGGCAAAAATGCAGAAATTCTTTTTATTTTGGGGCAAAAAGGCAGAAATTCTCCTCATTTTGGGGCCAAAAGGCAGAAATTTCCCTTATTTTTGGGCAAAATTGCAGAAATTTCCCTTATCATGGGACAAAAATCCAGAAATTCCCCTCATTTTAGGTCTTCTTCTTCTTCTTCTTCTTCATCTTCACCTTCTTTTTCTACTTCTTCCCATTGTTACTCCTCCTCCTCTTATTTTTCTTCTTCTTCTTCTACTTCTTCTTCTTCTTCTTCTTCTCCTTCTTCTTCTTCTACTTCTTCTTCTTCTTCTTCTTCTTCTTCTTCTTCTTCTTCTTCTTCTTCTTCTTCTTCTTCTT